>NW_027440757.1:327034-492034 GCF_031893055.1 Leptodactylus fuscus | reverse complement strand
CCCCCCACACACACACCCAGCGGTCAGACCCCTACATCCCAGGTACCCAGCAGTCATACCACCACCACCCCCCCCACACACACACACACACCTAGCGGTCAGACCCCTCCAACCCAGGCACCCAGCAGTCACACACACGCACCATTCCAGGCACCCAGTGGTCAGACCCCTCCATCCCAGGCACCCAGCAGTCATACCACCACCCCCCCACACACACACACACACACACACACACCCAGCGGTCAGACCCCCACCCCCCCACACACACACCCAGCAGTCAGACCCCTCCATCCCAGGCACCCAGCAGTCACACACACACACACCCACACACACACACACCCACACACCCACACACCCACACACACACCCACACCATTCCAGGCACCCAGGGGTCAGACCTCCACCAGTCCAGACAGCTGTGGGGAAAATGCCTTCAATACACGCAGTATTCCATTTAACCCTTTATTATATGCTGTAGACTTCCTCTCTGTAGTTCCCTATTAAAGGTGGTGCAAGTTAGTCTACCAACACCTTGCAGATTGTAGACTGCTGTAGTCTGCTGACACCTTGCTGATTGTAGATTGCTGTAGTCTGCTGACACCTTGCTTATTGTAGTCTGCTGACATGCTGCAGATTGTAGACTGCTGTAGTTTGCTGATTGTAGTCTGCTGACACCTTGCTGATTGTAGTCTGCTGACACCTTGCTGATTGTAGTCTGCTGACATGCTGCAGATTGTAGACTGCTGTAGTTTGCTGATTGTAGTCTGCTGACACCCTGCTGATTGTAGTCTGCTGACACCTTGCTTATTGTAGTCTGCTGACATGCTGCAGATTGTAGACCACTGTAGTTTGCTGATTGTAGTCTGCTGACACCTTGCTGATTGCAGTCTGCTGACATGCTGCAGATTGTAGACTGCTGTAGTTTGCTGATTGTAGTCTGCTGACACCCTGCTGATTGTAGTCTGCTGACACCTTGCTTATTGTAGTCTGCTGACATGCTGCAGATTGTAGACTGCTGTAGTTTGCTGATTGTAGTCTGCTGACATGCTGCAGATTGTAGACTGCTGTAGTTTGATGATTGTAGTCTGCTGACACCCTGCTGATTGTAGTCTGCTGACACCTTGCTTATTGTAGTCTGCTGACATGCTGCAGATTGTAGACTGCTGTAGTTTGCTGATTGTAGTCTGCTGACATGCTGCAGATTGTAGACTGCTGTAGTTTGCTGATTGTAGACTGCTGTAGTTTGCGGATTGTAGTTTGCTAGCATCCTGCTGATTGTAGTCTGCTGACACCCTGCTGACTGTAGACTGCTGTAGTTTGCTGATTGTAGTCTGCTGACACCCTGCTGATTGTAGTCTGCTGACACCTTGCTTATTGTAGTCTGCTGACATGCTGCAGATTGTAGACTGCTGTAGTTTGCTGATTGTAGTCTGCTGACACCCTGCTGATTGTAGTCTCCTGACACCTTGCTTATTGTAGTCTGCTGACATGCTGCAGATTGTAGACTGCTGTAGTTTGCTGATTGTAGACTGCTGTAGTTTGCGGATTGTAGTTTGCTAGCATCCTGCTGATTGTAGTCTGCTGACATGCTGCAGATTGTAGACCGCTGTAGTTTGCTGATTGTAGTTTGCTAACATCCTGCTGATTGTAGACTGCTGACATGCTGCAGATTGTAGACTGCTGTAGTTTGCTGATTGTAGTCTGCTGACACCCTGCTGATTGTAGTCTGCTGACACCTTGCTTATTGTAGTCTGCTGACATGCTGCAGATTGTAGACTGCTGTAGTTTGCTGATTGTAGTCTGCTGACACCCTGCTGATTGTAGTCTGCTGACACCTTGCTTATTGTAGTCTGCTGACATGCTGCAGATTGTAGACTGCTGTAGTTTGCTGATTGTAGACTGCTGTAGTTTGCGGATTGTAGTTTGCTAGCATCCTGCTGATTGTAGTCTGCTGACACCCTGCTGACTGTAGACTGCTGTAGTTTGCTGATTGTAGTCTGCTGACACCCTGCTGATTGTAGTCTGCTGACACCTTGCTTATTGTAGTCTGCTGACATGCTGCAGATTGTAGACCACTGTAGTTTGCTGATTGTAGTCTGCTGACACCTTGCTGATTGCAGTCTGCTGACATGCTGCAGATTGTAGACTGCTGTAGTTTGCTGATTGTAGTCTGCTGACACCCTGCTGATTGTAGTCTGCTGACACCTTGCTTATTGTAGTCTGCTGACATGCTGCAGATTGTAGACTGCTGTAGTTTGCTGATTGTAGTCTGCTGACATGCTGCAGATTGTAGACTGCTGTAGTTTGATGATTGTAGTCTGCTGACACCCTGCTGATTGTAGTCTGCTGACACCTTGCTTATTGTAGTCTGCTGACATGCTGCAGATTGTAGACTGCTGTAGTTTGCTGATTGTAGACTGCTGTAGTTTGCGGATTGTAGTTTGCTAGCATCCTGCTGATTGTAGTCTGCTGACACCCTGCTGACTGTAGACTGCTGTAGTTTGCTGATTGTAGTCTGCTGACACCCTGCTGATTGTAGTCTGCTGACACCTTGCTTATTGTAGTCTGCTGACATGCTGCAGATTGTAGACTGCTGTAGTTTGCTGATTGTAGTCTGCTGACACCCTGCTGATTGTAGTCTGCTGACACCTTGCTTATTGTAGTCTGCTGACATGCTGCAGATTGTAGACTGCTGTAGTTTGCTTATTGTAGTCTGCTGACACCCTGCTGATTGTAGTCTGCTGACACCTTGCTTATTGTAGTCTGCTGACATGCTGCAGATTGTAGACTGCTGTAGTTTGCTTATTGTAGTCTGCTGACACCCTGCTGATTGTAGTCTGCTGACACCTTGCTTATTGTAGTCTGCTGACATGCTGCAGATTGTAGACTGCTGTAGTTTGCTTATTGTAGTCTGCTGACACCCTGCTGATTGTAGTCTGCTGACACCTTGCTTATTGTAGTCTGCTGACATGCTGCAGATTGTAGACTGCTGTAGTTTGCTGATTGTAGTTTGCTAGCATCCTGCTGATTGTAGTCTGCTGACATGCTGCAGATTGTAGACCGCTGTAGTTTGCTGATTGTAGTCTGCTGACACCCTGCTGATTGTAGTCTGCTGACACCTTGCTTATTGTAGTCTGCTGACATGCTGCAGATTGTAGACTGCTGTAGTTTGATGATTGTAGTCTGCTGACACCCTGCTGATTGTAGTCTGCTGACACCTTGCTTATTGTAGTCTGCTGACATGCTGCAGATTGTAGACTGCTGTAGTTTGCTGATTGTAGTTTGCTAGCATCCTGCTGATTGTAGTCTGCTGACACCCTGCTGACTGTAGACTGCTGTAGTCTGCTGGCATGCTGCTGACAGGAGATAATCATATGCCATATACATCATATCTTGTGTAATATATAGGAATGGTTGTGATCAATAAATGTCTGATTTGACGTTTCAGGACCCAGGAAGAACATTGAAGGCACAAGGCCATTCCCTGCGGCGCCCGAATCTTTGCAGTGTGTGGCTCGAACCCCTCAGGCCTCAGATCTGGCCTCTTATAGTCATGTCACTGCTGGGTGTATTTTATCTTTATATGGTTTTTATTTTGCTATTTTTCTGAATAAACCAATGTATTTCTCACTATGTACCGCAGTATACGCTATATACATGACAGTAAGGGTGTGTTCATACAAGGCAGTCCTGACTATCCGGAGACCTGAAGGCTGGTTTTGTTTTTTTCCTCTACAAACAGCGCCTCTCTTGTTTGTAGGCTGTGATTGGTATTGCAGCTAATCTGTCACTAAGTGAATGGTGTTGAAATACAATACAGGACATGACCCGAATATAAACAGTCCTAGGGGAATAAAACCAGATCCCCAAATTGCGCACTTGTCTCCCCCTGTCCTGTACACCCCATGAGAAACAATTCTGGAGTCTCCTTTCTGAATTCATCCTCCATGTATAGCCGCTCATGCAGTTGACTCCACACCCTATTAGGGGCCGGTCCTAACCTGTAACGCTGGTGATTTCTGCCCCTTATGGGGGTTGAGGCTTTGTCTGCGGAGTTATGTAGTCAGTGGAAGGGTCGGTAGAGGTTGGTCCTTTCTCTTTGTTGGACCACAGGACTTGTTGTCTGCTGTCCGGTGAGATTGCACTGAGCAGAGAGATCTCGTCATCTCCTCCTGTACACACATAACAGCAATGTCTGACAAGTCTTCTGTCCGAGGAGTCCAGAGAATATTCGTCCTAGCACCGGCGGGCGGGTGACATTTCTAAAAGAGAAGTAAAAAGATTTCCAGTAACCGACAGAACCATCCAAAAATCTCCATCAGTTACAATGAGCTCCAGGGTCACTGGGTCTTCCACGTTTCAGGGTGTAACACCCCTTAATCATATCGACACTGAACAGGGACTGAGTTATAAAAGCAGAGACCATGGGTCCCGCCCCTCTAAAAATTCTACCATGTACGACTTGTATCACAATATAGCTTTGTCACAATGTGATAAAAACAGTGGAAAATACCAATATCCGATACGTCATGAAAATCCAACAAATAACCAATAACACGTAGGCGACAAATCCAGAACAAGAGCACAAAAAAAACACAAAAGACAATCCACATTATAAGAAAACACAAAACCATGAAATAAATTCTAATCCTTACATATGAATAGTGTCCAGCAAGTAAGCGGAACCCCCTCTCCGTATAATATAATCCCAGGAGACAAAACACCCAAACTACTTCCTGTGTATAAGGGGCGTGGACTTTAGTCATGTGAGAGACACAAGAACTGCTGGAAAAAGAAAGAAGAAGCGTCAAACAGATACCCAACTATCCTGGAACGAAATAACTGTAGGATACAGCCAGCTATCCTGGAACTGAATAACTGTAGGATACAGCCAACTATCATAGAACTGAATAACTAGGATACAGCCAACTATCCTGGAACTGAATAACTGTAGGATACAGCCAACTATCATGGAACTGAATAACTGTAGGATACAGCCAACTATCCTGGAACTGAATAACTGTAGGATACAGCCAACTATCCTGGAACTGAATAACTGTAGGATACAACCAACTATCATGGAACTGAATAACTGTAGGATACAGCCAACTATCCTGGAACGGAATAACTGTAGGATACAGCCAACTATCCTGGAACGAAATAACTGCAGGATACAACCAGCTATCATAGAACTGAATAACTGTAGGATACAGCCAACTATCCTGGAACTGAATAACTGTAGGATACAACCAGCTATCCTGGAACTGAATAACTGTAGGATACAGCCAACTATCCTGGAACTGAATAACTGTAGGATACAACCAGCTATCATAGAACTGAATAACTGTAGGATACAGCCAGCTACCCTGGAACTGAATAACTGTAGGATACAGCCAACTATCCTGGAACTGAATAACTGTAGGATACAACCAACTATCATGGAACTGAATAACTGTAGGATACAGCCAACTATCCTGGAACTGAATAACTGTAGGATACAACCAACTATCATGGAACTGAATAACTGTAGGATACAGCCAACTATCCTGGAACGGAATAACTGTAGGATACAGCCAACTATCCTGGAACTGAATAACTGTAGGATACAGCCAACTATCATAGAACTGAATAACTGTAGGATACAGCCAACTATCCTGGAACTGAATAACTGTAGGATACAGCCAGCTATCCTGGAACTGAATAACTGTAGGATACAGCCAGCTATCATGGAACGGAATAACTGTAGGATACAGCCAGCTATCCTGGAACTGAATAACTGTAGGATACAGCCAGCTATCCTGGAACTGAATAACTGTAGGATACAGCCAGCTATCATGGAACTGAATAACTGTAGGATACAGCCAGCTATCATGGAACTGAATAACTGTAGGATACAGCCAGCTATCATGGAACGGAATAACTGTAGGATACAGCCAACTATCCTGGAACTGAATAACTGTAGGATACAGCCAACTATCCTGGAACGGAATAACTGTAGGATACAACCAGCTATCATGGAACGGAATAACTGTAGGATACAACCAGCTATCATGGAACGGAATAACTGTAGGATACAGACAGATGTAATGGAACTGAATAACTGTAGGATACAGCCAATTATCATGGAACGGAATAACTGTAGGATACAGCCAGCTATCATGGAACGGAATAACTGTAGGATACAGACAGATGTAATGGAACTGAATAACTGTAGGATACAGCCAGCTATCCTGGAACTGAATAACTGTAGGATACAGCCAGCTATCGTGGAACTGAATAACTGTAGGATACAGCCAGCTATCGTGGAACTGAATAACTGTAGGATACAGCCAGCTATCGTGGAACGGAATAACTGTAGGATACAGCCAACTATCCTGGAACTGAATAACTGTAGGATACAGCCAACTATCCTGGAACGGAATAACTATAGGATACAACCAACTATCATGGAACGGAATAACTGTAGGATACAACCAGCTATCCTGGAACTGAATAACTGTAGGATACAGCCAACTATCCTGGAACTGAATAACTGTAGGATACAGCCAACTATCCTGGAACGGAATAACTGTAGGATACAGCCAACTATCCTGGAACTGAATAACTGTAGGATACAGCCAGCTATCCTGGAACTGAATAACTGTAGGATACAGCCAACTATCCTGGAACTGAATAACTGTAGGATACAGCCAGCTATCATGGAACGGAATAACTGTAGGATACAGACAGATGTAATGGAACTGAATAACTGTAGGATACAGCCAGCTATCCTGGAACTGAATAACTGTAGGATACAGCCAGCTATCCTGGAACGGAATAACTGTAGGATACAGCCAGCTATCCTGGAACTGAATAACTGTAGGATACAGCCAAATATCCTGGAACTGAATAACTGTAGGATACAGCCAACTATCCTGGAACGGAATAACTAAAGGATACAGCCAACTATCCTGGAACTGAATAACTGTAAGATACAGCCAGCTATCATGGAACGGAATAACTGTAGGATACAGCCAGCTATCATGGAACTGAATAACTGTAGGATACAGCCAGCTATCATGGAACTGAATAACTGTAGGATACAGCCAGCTATCATGGAACTGAATAACTGTAGGATACAGCCAACTATCCTGGAACTGAATAACTGTAGGATACAGCCAACTATCCTGGAACGGAATAACTGTAGGATACAGCCAACTATCCTGGAACTGAATAACTGTAGGATACAGCCAACTATCCTGGAACTGAATAACTGTAGGATACAGCCAACTATCCTGGAACTGAATAACTGTAGGATACAGCCAACTATCATGAAACGGAATAACTGTAGGATACAGCCAGATGACATGGAACTGAATAACTGTAGGATACAGCCAGCTATCATGGAACTGAATAACTGTAGGATACAGCCAGCTATCCTGGAACGGAATAACTAGGATACAGCCAGCTATCCTGGAACGGAATAACTGTAGGATACAGCCAACTATCCTGGAACTGAATAACTGTAGGATACAGCCAACTATCCTGGAACTGAATAACTGTAGGATACAGCCAACTATCCTGGAACGGAATAACTGTAGGATACAGCCAACTATCATGAAACGGAATAACTGTAGGATACAGCCAGATGACATGGAACTGAATAACTGTAGGATACAGCCAACTATCCTGGAACTGAATAACTGTAGGATACAGCCAACTATCCTGGAACTGAATAACTGTAGGATACAGCCAACTATCCTGGAACTGAATAACTGTAGGCTACAACCAGCTATCATGGAACTGAATAACTGTAGGATACAGACAACTATCATGAAACGGAATAACTGTAGGATACAGCCAGATGACATGGAACTGAATAACTGTAGGATACAGACAGCTATCATGGAACTGAATAACTGTAGGATACAGCCAACTATCCTGGAACGGAATAACTAGGATACAGCCAGCTATCATGGAACGGAATAACTAGGATACAGCCAGATATCCTGGAACGGAATAACTGTAGAATACAGCCAACTATCCTGGAACTGAATAACTGTAGGATACAGCCAGATATCCCGGAACTGAATAACTGTAGGAGACAGCCAACTATCATGGAACGGAATAACTGTAGGATACAGACAGATGTAATGGAACTGAATAACTGTAGGATACAGTCAGCTATCATAGAACTGAATAACTGTAGGATACAGCCAAATATCATGGAACAGAATAACTGTAGGATACAGCCAATTATTATGGAACTAAATAAATGTAGGATACGTGGAGGTCACACACGCTACTAAGCCTCATCAGGAGCATGCCCAGGTGTTGTAGGGAGGTCATACAGGCCTGTGGAGGTCACACACACTGCTCAGCCTCATCAGGAGCATGCCCAGGTGTTGTAGGGAGGTCATACAGGCCCGTGGAGGTCACACACACTACTCAGCCTCATCAGGAGCATGCCCAGGTGTTGTAGGGAGGTCATACAGACACGTGGAGGTCGCACACACTACTCAGCCTCATCAGGAGCATGTCCAGGTGTTGTAGGGAGGTCATACAGGCCCGTGGAGGTCACACACAGTACTCAGCCTCATCAGGAGCATGTCCAGGTGTTGTAGGGAGGTCATACAGACACGTGGAGGTCACACACACTACTCAGCCTCATCAGGAGCATGTCCAGGTGTTGTAGGGAGGTCATACAGACACGTGGAGGTCACACACACTACTGAGCCTCATCAGGAGCATGTCCAGGTGTTGTAGGGAGGTCATACAGGCCCGTGGAGGCCACACACTACTCAGCCTCATCAGGAGCATGCCCAGGTGCTGTAGGGAGGACATACAGGCACGTGGAGGTCACACACACTACTCAGCCTCATCAGGAGCATGTCCAGGTGTTGTAGGGAGGTCATACAGACACGTGGAGGCCGCACTCACTACTCAGCCTCATCAGGAGCATGTTCAGGTGCTGTAGGGAGGACATACAGGCCCATGGAGGTGAAACACACTAATCAGCCTTAGGAGCATGCCCAAGTGCTGTAGGGAGGTCATACAGGTCCGGGGAGGTCACACACACTACTCAGCCTCATCAGGAGCATGTCCAGGTGTTGTAGGGAGGTCATACAGACCCGTGGAGGTCACACACACCTCTCAGCCTCATCAGGAGCATGTCCAGGTGTTGTAGGGAGGTCATACAGACACGTGGAGGTCACACACACTACTCAGCCTCATCAGGAGCATGTCCAGGTGTTGTAGGGAGGTCATACAGGCCTGTGGAGGCCACACACACTACTCAGTCTCATCAGGAGCATGCCCAGGTGTTGTAGGGAGGTCATACAGGTCCGTGGAGGCCGCACACACTACTCAGCCCCATCAGGAGCATGGCCAGGTGTTGTAGGGAGGTCATACAGGCCTGTGGAGGTCACACACACTAGTCAGCCTCATCAGGAGCATGTCCAGGTGTTGTAGGGAGGTAATACAGGCCCGGGGAGGTCACACACACTACTCAGCCTCATCAGGAGCATGTCCAGGTGTTGTAGGGAGGTCATACAGGTCCGTGGAGGACACACACACTACTCAGCCTCATCAGGAGCATGCCCAGGTGTTGTAGGGAGGTCATACAGACACATGGAGGTCACACACACTACTCAGCCTCATCAGGAGCATGCCCAGGTGTTGTAGGGAGGTCATACAGACACGTGGAGGTCACACACACTACTCAGCCTCATCAGGAGCATGCCCAGGTGTTGTAGGGAGGTCATACAGACACGTGGAGGTCACACACTACTCAGCCCCATCAGGAGCATGTCCAGGTGTTGTAGGGAGGTCATACAGGCCTGTGGAGGTCACACACACTACTCAGCCTCATCAGGAGCATGCCCAGGTGTTGTAGGGAGGTCATACAGGCCCGTGGAGGTCACACACACCTCTCAGCCTCATCAGGAGCATGTCCAGGTGTTGTAGGGAGGTCATACAGACACGTGGAGGTCACACACACTACTCAGCCTCATCAGGAGCATGTCCAGGTGTTGTAGGGAGGTCATACAGGCCTGTGGAGGTCACACACACTACTCAGCCTCATCAGGAGCATGTCCAGATGTTGTAGGGAGGTCATACAGGCCCGTGGAGGTCACACACACTACTCAGCCTCATCAGGAGCATGCCCAGGTGTTGTAGGGAGGTCGTACAGACACGTGGAGGTCACACACACCTCTCAGCCTCATCAGGAGCATGTCCAGGTGTTGTAGGGAGGTCGTACAGACACGTGGAGGTCACACACACTACTCAGCCTCATCAGGAGCATGTCCAGGTGTTGTAGGGAGGTCATACAGACACGTGGAGGTCACACACACTACTCAGCCTCATCAGGAGCATGTCCAGGTGTTGTAGGGAGGTCATACAGGCCTGTGGAGGCCACACACACTACTCAGTCTCATCAGGAGCATGCCCAGGTGTTGTAGGGAGGTCATACAGGTCCGTGGAGGCCGCACACACTACTCAGCCCCATCAGGAGCATGGCCAGGTGTTGTAGGGAGGTCATACAGGCCTGTGGAGGTCACACACACTACTCAGCCTCATCAGGAGCATGTCCAGGTGTTGTAGGGAGGTCATACAGGCCCGGGGAGGTCACACACACTACTCAGCCTCATCAGGAGCATGTCCAGGTGTTGTAGGGAGGTCATACAGGCCCGTGGAGGTCACACACACTACTCAGCCTCATCAGGAGCATGCCCAGGTGTTGTAGGGAGGTCATACAGACACATGGAGGTCACACACACTACTCAGCCTCATCAGGAGCATGCCCAGGTGTTGTAGGGAGGTCATACAGACACGTGGAGGTCACACACACTACTCAGCCTCATCAGGAGCATGCCCAGGTGTTGTAGGGAGGTCATACAGACACGTGGAGGTCACACACTACTCAGCCCCATCAGGAGCATGTCCAGGTGTTGTAGGGAGGTCATACAGGCCTGTGGAGGTCACACACACTACTCAGCCTCATCAGGAGCATGCCCAGGTGTTGTAGGGAGGTCATACAGGCCCGTGGAAGTCACACACACTACTCAGCCTCATCAGGAGCATGCCCAGGTGTTGTAGGGAGGTCATACAGACACGTGGAGGTCACACACACTACTCAGCCTCATCAGGAGCATGTCCAGGTGTTGTAGGGAGGTCATACAGACACGTGTAGGTCACACACACCTCTCAGCCTCATCAGGAGCATGGCCAGGTGTTGTAGGGAGGTCATACAGGCACGTGGAGGTCACACACACTACTCAGCCTCATCAGGAGCATGTCCAGGTGTTGTAGGGAGGTCATACAGACACGTGTAGGTCACACACACCTCTCAGCCTCATCAGGAGCATGTCCAGGTGTTGTAGGGAGGTCGTACAGACACGTGGAGGTCACACACACTACTCAGCCTCATCAGGAGCATGTCCAGGTGTTGTAGGGAGGTCATACAGACACGTGTAGGTCACACACACCTCTCAGCCTCATCAGGAGCATGGCCAGGTGTTGTAGGGAGGTCATACAGGCACGTGGAGGTCACACACACTACTCAGCCTCATCAGGAGCATGTCCAGGTGTTGTAGGGAGGTCATACAGACACGTGTAGGTCACACACACCTCTCAGCCTCATCAGGAGCATGTCCAGGTGTTGTAGGGAGGTCGTACAGACACGTGGAGGTCACACACACTACTCAGCCTCATCAGGAGCATGTCCAGGTGTTGTAGGGAGGTCGTACAGACACGTGGAGGTCACACACACTACTCAGCCTCATCAGGAGCATGTCCAGGTGTTGTAGGGAGGTCATACAGGCACGTGGAGGTCACACACACTACTCAGCCTCATCAGGAGCATGGCCAGGTGTTGTAGGGAGGTCATACAGGCACGTGGAGGTCACACACACTACTCAGCCTCATCAGGAGCATGTCCAGGTGTTGTAGGGAGGTCATACAGACACGTGGAGGTCACACACACTACTCAGCCTCATCAGGAGCATGTCCAGGTGTTGTAGGGAGGTCATACAGGCCCGTGGAGGTCACACACACTACTCAGCCTCATCAGGAGCATGTCCAGGTGTTGTAGGGAGGTCATACAGACACGTGGAGGTCACACACACTACTCAGCCTCATCAGGAGCATGTCCAGGTGTTGTAGGGAGGTCATACAGGCCCGGGGAGGTCACACACACTACTCAGCCTCATCAGGAGCATGTCCAGGTGTTGTAGGGAGGTCATACAGGTCCGTGGAGGACACACACACTACTCAGCCTCATCAGGAGCATGCCCAGGTGTTGTAGGGAGGTCATACAGACACATGGAGGTCACACACACTACTCAGCCTCATCAGGAGCATGCCCAGGTGTTGTAGGGAGGTCATACAGACACGTGGAGGTCACACACACTACTCAGCCTCATCAGGAGCATGCCCAGGTGTTGTAGGGAGGTCATACAGACACGTGGAGGTCACACACTACTCAGCCCCATCAGGAGCATGTCCAGGTGTTGTAGGGAGGTCATACAGGCCCGGGGAGGTCACACACACTACTCAGCCTCATCAGGAGCATACCCAGGTGTTGTAGGGAGGTCATACAGGCCCGTGGAAGTCACACACACTACTCAGCCTCATCAGGAGCATGCCCAGGTGTTGTAGGGAGGTCATACAGACACGTGGAGGTCACACACACACTACTCAGCCTCATCAGGAGCATGTCCAGGTGTTGTAGGGAGGTCATACAGACACGTGTAGGTCACACACACCTCTCAGCCTCATCAGGAGCATGGCCAGGTGTTGTAGGGAGGTCATACAGGCACGTGGAGGTCACACACACTACTCAGCCTCATCAGGAGCATGTCCAGGTGTTGTAGGGAGGTCATACAGACACGTGTAGGTCACACACACCTCTCAGCCTCATCAGGAGCATGTCCAGGTGTTGTAGGGAGGTCGTACAGACACGTGGAGGTCACACACACTACTCAGCCTCATCAGGAGCATGTCCAGGTGTTGTAGGGAGGTCGTACAGACACGTGGAGGTCACACACACTACTCAGCCTCATCAGGAGCATGTCCAGGTGTTGTAGGGAGGTCATACAGACACGTGGAGGTCACACACACTACTCAGCCTCATCAGGAGCATGTCCAGGTGTTGTAGGGAGGTCATACAGGCACGTGGAGGTCACACACACTACTCAGCCTCATCAGGAGCATGGCCAGGTGTTGTAGGGAGGTCATACAGGCACGTGGAGGTCACACACACTACTCAGCCTCATCAGGAGCATGTCCAGGTGTTGTAGGGAGGTCATACAGACACGTGGAGGTCACACACACTACTCAGCCTCATCAGGAGCATGTCCAGGTGTTGTAGGGAGGTCATACAGGCCCGTGGAGGTCACACACACTACTCAGCCTCATCAGGAGCATGTCCAGGTGTTGTAGGGAGGTCATACAGACACGTGGAGGTCACACACACTACTCAGCCTCATCAGGAGCATGTCCAGGTGTTGTAGGGAGGTCATACAGGCCCGTGGAGGTCACACACACTACTCAGCCTCATCAGGAGCATGTCCAGGTGTTGTAGGGAGGTCATACAGGCCCAGGGAGGTCACACACACTACTCAGCCTCATCAGGAGCATGTCCAAGTGTTGTAGGGAGGTCATACAGGCCTGTGGAGGTCACACACACTACTCAGCCTCATCAGGAGCATGGCCAGGTGTTGTAGGGAGGTCATACAGACACGTGGAGGTCACACACACTACTCAGCCTCATCAGGAGCATGTCCAGGTGTTGTAGGGAGGTCATACAGGCCCGTGGAGGTCACACACACTACTCAGCCTCATCAGGAGCATGGCCAGGTGTTGTAGGGAGGTCATACAGCCACGTGGAGGTCACACACACTACTCAGCCTCATCAGGAGAATGCCCAGGTGTTGTAGGGAGGTCATACAGGCCTGTGGAGGTCACACACACTACTCAGCCTCATCAGGAGCATGGCCAGGTGTTGTAGGGAGGTCATACAGGCCCGGGGAGGTCACACACACTACTCAGCCTCATCAGGAGCATGCCCAGGTGTTGTAGGGAGGTCATACAGACAAGTGGAGGTCACACACACTACTCAGCCTCATCAGGAGCATGTCCAGGTGTTGTAGGGAGGTCATACAGGCCCGTGGAGGTCACACACACTACTCAGCCTCATCAGGAGCATGTCCAGGTGTTGTAGGGAGGTCATACAGGCCCGGGGAGGTCACACACACTACTCAGCCTCATCAGGAGCATGTCCAGGTGTTGTAGGGAGGTCATACAGACACGTGGAGGTCACACACACTACTCAGCCTCATCAGGAGCATGTCCAGGTGTTGTAGGGAGGTCATACAGACACGTGGAGGTCACACACACTACTCAGCCTCATCAGGAGCATGTCCAGGTGTTGTAGGGAGGTCATACAGGCCCGGGGAGGTCACACACACTACTCAGCCTCATCAGGAGCATGTCCAAGTGTTGTAGGGAGGTCATACAGGCCTGTGGAGGTCACACACACTACTCAGCCTCATCAGGAGCATGGCCAGGTGTTGTAGGGAGGTCATACAGGCCCGGGGAGGTCACACACACTACTCAGCCTCATCAGGAGCATGTCCAGGTGTTGTAGGGAGGTAAAACAGACACGTGGAGGTCACACACACTACTCAGCCTCATCAGGAGCATGTCCAGGTGTTGTAGGGAGGTCATACAGGCCCGGGGAGGTCACACACACTACTCAGCCTCATCAGGAGCATGTCCAGGAGTTGTAGGGAGGTCATACAGGCCCGTGGAGGTCACACACACTACTCAGCCTCATAAGGAGCATGTCCAGGTGTTGTAGGGAGGTCATACAGACACGTGGAGGTCACACACACTACTCAGCCTCATCAGGAGCATGTCCAGGTGTTGTAGGGAGGTCATACAGACACGTGTAGGTCACACACACCTCTCAGCCTCATCAGGAGCATGTGCAGGTGTTGTAGGGAGGTCATACAGACACGTGGAGGTCACACACACTACTCAGCCTCATCAGGAGCATGCCCAGGTGTTGTAGGGAGGTCAAACAGACACGTGGAGGTCACACACACTGCTCAGCCTCATCAGGAGCATGTCCAGGTGTTGTAGGGAGGTCATACAGACACGTGGAGGTCACACACACTACTCAGCCTCATCAGGAGCATGCCCAGGTGCTGTAGGGAGGTCATACAGACACGTGGAGGTCACACACACTACTCAGCCTCATCAGGAGCATGTCCAGGTGTTGTAGGGAGGTCATACAGACACGTGGAGGTCACACACTACTCAGCCTCATCAGGAGCATGTCCAGGTGCTGTAGGGAGGTCATACAGACACGTGGAGGTCACACACACTACTCAGCCTCATCAGGAGCATGTCCAGGTGTTGTAGGGAGGTCATACAGACACGTGGAGGTCACACACTACTCAGCCTCATCAGGAGCATGTCTAGGTGTTGTAGGGAGGTCATACAGACACGTGGAGGTCACACACACTACTCAGCCTCATCAGGAGCATGCCCAGGTGTTGTATGGAGATCCTACAGACACGTGGAAGTCACACACACTACTCAGCCTCATCAGGAGCATGCCCAGGTGTTGTAGGGAGGTCATACAGACACGTGTAGGTCACACACACCTCTCAGCCTCATCAGGAGCATGTCCAGGTGTTGTAGGGAGGTCATACAGGCCCGGGGAGGTCACACACACTACTCAGCCTCATCAGGAGAATGCCCAGGTGTTGTAGGGAGGTCATACAGACACGTGGAGGTCACACACACTACTCAGCCTCATCAGGAGCATGCCCAGGTGTTGTAGGGAGGTCATACAGCCCGTGGAGGTCACACACTACTCAGCCTCACCAGGAGCATGCCCAGGTGTTGTAGGGAGGTCATACAGACACGTGGAGGTCACACACACTACTCAGCCTCATCAGGAGCATGCCCAGGTGTTGTATGGAGATCCTACAGACACGTGGAAGTCACACACACTACTCAGCCTCATCAGGAGCATGCCCAGGTGTTGTAGGGAGGTCATACAGACACGTGGAGGTCACACACACTACTCAGCCTCATCAGGAGCATGCCCAGGTGTTGTAGGGAGGTCATACAGACACGTGTAGGTCACACACACCTCTCAGCCTCATCAGGAGCATGTCCAGGTGTTGTAGGGAGGTCATACAGGCCCGGGGAGGTCACACACACTACTCAGCCTCATCAGGAGCATGTCCAGGTGTTGTAGGGAGGTCATACAGACACGTGGAGGTCACACACACTACTCAGCCCCATCAGGAGAATGCCCAGGTGTTGTAGGGAGGTCATACAGACACGTGGAGGTCACACACACTACTCAGCCTCATCAGGAGCATGTCCAGGTGTTGTAGGGAGGTCATACAGACACGTGGAGGTCACACACACTACTCAGCCTCATCAGGAGCATGCCCAGTTGTTGTAGGGAGGTCATACAGACACGTGGAGGTCACACACACTACTCAGCCTCATCAGGAGCATGCCCAGGTGTTGTAGGGAGGTCATACAGGCCCGTAGAGGCCACACACACTACTCAGCCTCATCAGGAGCATGTCCAGGTGTTGTAGGGAGGTCATACAGGCCCGTGGAGGTCACACACACTACTCAGCCTCATCAGGAGCATGTCCAGGTGTTGTAGGGAGGTCATACAGGCCCGTGGAGGTCACACACACTACTCAGCCTCATCAGGAGCATGCCCAGGTGTTGTAGGGAGGTCATACAGGCCCGTAGAGGCCACACACACTACTCAGCCTCATCAGGAGCATGTCCAGGTGTTGTAGGGAGGTCATACAGGCTCGGGGAGGTCACACACACTAGTCAGCCTCATCAGGAGCATGTCCAGGTGTTGTAGGGAGGTCATACAGGCCCGTGGAGGTCACACACACTACTCAGCCTCATCAGGAGCATGCCCAGGTGTTGTAGGGAGGTCATACAGGCCTGTAGAGGCCACACACACTACTCAGCCTCATCAGGAGCATGTCCAGGTGTTGTAGGGAGGTCATACAGACACGTGGAGGTCACACACACTACTCAGCCTCATCAGGAGCATGTCCAGGTGTTGTAGGGAGGTCATACAGGCCCGTAGAGGCCACACACACTACTCAGCCTCATCAGGAGCATGCCCAGGTGTTGTAGGGAGGTCGTACAGGCCCGTGGAGGTCACACACACTACTCAGCCTCATCAGGAGCATGGCCAGGTGTTGTAGGGAGGTCATACAGACACGTGGAGGTCACACACACTACTCAGCCTCATCAGGAGCATGTCCAGGTGTTGTAGGGAGGTCATACAGACACGTGGAGGTCACACACACTACTCAGCCCCATCAGGAGAATGCCCAGGTGTTGTAGGGTGGTCATACAGACACGTGGAGGTCACACACACTACTCAGCCTCATCAGGAGCATGCCCAGGTGTTGTAGGGAGGTCATACAGACACGTGGAGGTCACACACACTACTCAGCCTCATCAGGAGCATGCCCAGTTGTTGTAGGGAGGTCATACAGACACGTGGAGGTCACACACACTACTCAGTCTCATCAGGAGCATGTCCAGGTGTTGTAGGGAGGTCATACAGACACGTGGAGGCCGCACACACTACTCAGCCTCATCAGGAGCATGGCCAGGTGTTGTAGGGAGGTCATACAGGCCCGTGGAGGTCACACACACTACTCAGCCTCATCAGGAGCATGTCCAGGTGTTGTAGGGAGGTCATACAGACACGTGGAGGTCACACACACTACTCAGCCTCATCAGGAGCATGTCCAGGTGTTGTAGGGAGGTCATACAGACACGTGGAGGCCGCACACACTACTCAGCCTCATCAGGAGCATGGCCAGGTGTTGTAGGGAGGTCATACAGGCCCGTGGAGGTCAGACACACTACTCAGCCTCATCAGGAGCATGTCCAGGTGTTGTAGGGAGGTCATACAGGCCCGTGGAGGTCACACACACTACTCAGCCTCATCAGGAGCATGCCCAGGTGTTGTTGGGAGGTCATACAGGCCCATAGAGGCCACACACACTACTCAGCCTCATCAGGAGCATGTCCAGGTGTTGTAGGGAGGTCATACAGACACGTGGAGGTCACACACACTACTCAGCCTCATCAGGAGCATGCCCAGGTGTTGTAGGGAGGTCATACAGACACGTGGAGGTCACACACACTACTCAGCCTCATCAGGAGCATGTCCAGGTGTTGTAGGGAGGTCATACAGACACGTGGAGGTCACACACACTACTCAGCCTCATCAGGAGCATGTCCAGGTGTTGTAGGGAGGTCATACAGAAACGTGGAGGTCACACACACTACTCAGCCTTATCAGGAGCATGTCCAGGTGTTGTAGGGAGGTCATACAGGCCCGTAGAGGCCACACACACTACTCAGCCTCATCAGGAGCATGCCCAGGTGTTGTAGGGAGGTCATACAGAAACGTGGAGGCCACACACACTACTCAGCCTCATCAGGAGCATGCCCAGGTGTTGTAGGGAGGTCATACAGAAACGTGGAGGTCACACACACTACTCAGCCTCATCAGGAGCATGTCCAGGTGTTGTAGGGAGGTCATACAGGCCCGTAGAGGCCACACACACTACTCAGCCTCATCAGGAGCATGGCCAGGTGTTGTAGGGAGGTCATACAGGCCCGGGGAGGTCACACACACTACTCAGCCTCATCAGGAGCATGTCCAGGTGTTGTAGGGAGGTCATACAGGCCTGTGGAGGTCACACACACTACTCAGCCTCATCAGGAGTATGGCCAGGTGTTGTAGGGAGGTCATACAGGCTCGGGGAGGTCACACACACTACTCAGCCTCATCAGGAGCATGGCCAGGTGTTGTAGGGAGGTCATACAGGCCTGTGGAGGTCACACACACTACTCAGCCTCATCAGGAGCATGGCCAGGTGTTGTAGGGAGGTCATACAGACACGTGGAGGTCACACACACTACTCAGCCCCATCAGGAGCATGTCCAGGTGTTGTAGGGAGGTCATAGAGGCCACACACACTACTCAGCCTCATCAGGAGCATGTCCAGGTGTTGTAGGGAGGTCATAGAGGCCACACACACTACTCAGCCTCATCAGGAGCATGGCCAGGTGTTGTAGGGAGGTCATACAGGCCCGTGGAGGCCGCACACACTACTCAGCCTCATCAGGAGCATGTCCAGGTGTTGTAGGGAGGTCATACAGACACGTGGAGGTCACACACACTAGTCAGCCTCATCAGGAGCATGGCCAGGTGTTGTAGGGAGGTTATACAGGCCTGTGGAGGTCACACACACTACTCAGCCTCATCAGGAGCATGTCCAGGTGTTGTAGGGAGGTCATACAGACACGTGGAGGTCACACACACTACTCAGCCTCATCAGGAGCATGCCCAGGTGTTGTAGGGAGGTCATACAGGCCCGGGGAGGTCACATACACTACTCAGCCTCATCAGGAGCATGTCCAGGTGTTGTAGGGAGGTCATACAGACACGTGGAGGTCACACACACTACTCAGCCTCATCAGGAGCATGCCCAGGCGTTGTAGGGAGGTCATACAGGCCCGGGGAGGTCACACACACTACTCAGCCTCATCAGGAGCATGTCCAGGTGTTGTAGGGAGGTCATACAGGTCCGTGGAGGTCACACACACTACTCAGCCTCATCAGGAGCATGCCCAGGTGTTGTAGGGAGGTCATACAGACACGTGGAGGTCACACACACTACTCAGCCTCATCAGGAGCATGTCCAGGTGTTGTAGGGAGGTCATACAGACACGTGGAGGTCACACACACTACTCAGCCTCATCAGGAGCATGTCCAGGTGTTGTAGGGAGGTCATACAGGCACGTGGAGGTCACACATACTACTCAGCCTCATCAGGAGCATGTCCAGGTGTTGTAGGGAGGTCATACAGATACGTGGAGGTCACACACACTACTCAGCCTCATCAGGAGCATGCCCAGGTGTTGTAGGGAGGTCATACAGGCCCGGGGAGGTCACACACACTACTCAGCCTCATCAGGAGCATGCCCAGGTGTTGTAGGGAGGTCATACAGACACGTGGAGGTCACACACACTACTCAGCCTCATCAGGAGCATGTCCAAGTGTTGTAGGGAGGTCATACAGACACATGGAGGTCACACACACTACTCAGCCTCATCAGGAGCATGTCCAGGTGTTGTAGGGAGGTCATACAGGCCTGTGGAGGTCACACACACTACTCAGCCTCATCAGGAGCATGTCCAGGTGTTGTAGGGAGGTCATACAGGCCCGTGGAGGTCACACACACTACTCAGCCCCATCAGGAGCATGTCCAGGTATTGTAGGGAGGTCATACAGACACGTGGAGGTCACACACACTACTCAGCCTCATCAGGAGCATGTCCAGGTGTTGTAGGGAGGTCATACAGACACGTGGAGGTCACACACACTACTCAGCCTCATCAGGAGCATGTCCAGGTGTTGTAGGGAGGTCATACAGGCCTGTGGAGGTCACACACACTACTCAGTCTCATCAGGAGCGTGTCCAGGTGTTGTAGGGAGGTCATACAGGTCCGTGGAGGTCACACACACTACTCAGCCTCATCAGGAGCATGTCCAGGTGTTGTAGGGAGGTCATACAGCCCGTGGAGGTCACACACACTACTCAGCCTCATCAGGAGCATGTCCAGGTGTTGTAGGGAGGTCATACAGACACGTGGAGGTCACACACAGTACTCAGTCTCATCAGGAGCATGTCCAGGTGTTGTAGAGAGGTCATACAGACACGTGGAGGTCACACACACTACTCAGCCTCATCAGGAGCATGTCCAGGTGTTGTAGAGAGGTCATACAGGCCCGTGGAGGTCACACACACTACTCAGCCTCATCAGGAGCATGTCCAGGTGTTGTAGGGAGGTCATACAGATACGTGGAGGTCACACACACACTACTCAGCCTCATCAGGAGCATGCCCAGGTGTTGTAGGGAGGTCATACAGACACGTGGAGGTCACACACACTACTCAGCCTCATCAGGAGCATGTCCAAGTGTTGTAGGGAGGTCATACAGACACATGGAGGTCACACACACTACTCAGCCTCATCAGGAGCATGTCCAGGTGTTGTAGGGAGGTCATACAGACACGTGGAGGTCACACACACTACTCAGCCTCATCAGGAGCATGTCCAGGTGTTGTAGGGAGGTCATACAGACACGTGGAGGTCACACACACTACTCAGCCTCATCAGGAGCATGCCCAGGTGTTGTAGGGAGGTCATACAGCCACGTGGAGGTCACACACACTACTCAGCCTCATCAGGAGCATGTCCAGGTGTTGTAGGGAGGTCATACAGGCCCGGGGAGGTCACACACACTACTCAGCCTCATCAGGAGCATGTCCAGGTGTTGTAGGGAGGTCATACAGGCCCGGGGAGGTCACACACACTACTCAGCCTCATCAGGAGTATGTCCAGGTGTTGTAGGGAGGTCATACAGGCCCGGGGAGGTCACACACACTACTCAGCCTCATCAGGAGCATGCCCAGGTGTTGTAGGGAGGTCATACAGGCCCGGGGAGGTCACACACACTACTCAGCCTCATCAGGAGTATGTCCAGGTGTTGTAGGGAGGTCATACAGGCCCGGGGAGGTCACACACACTACTCAGCCTCATCAGGAGCATGTCCAGGTGTTGTAGGGAGGTCATACAGGCCCGGGGAGGTCACACACACTACTCAGCCTCATCAGGAGTATGTCCAGGTGTTGTAGGGAGGTCATACAGGCCCGGGGAGGTCACACACACTACTCAGCCTCATCAGGAGCATGTCCAGGTGTTGTAGGGAGGTCATACAGACACGTGGAGGTCACACACACTACTCAGCCTCATCAGGAGTATGTCCTGGTGTTGTAGGGAGGTCATACAGGTCCGTGGAGGTCACACACACTAGTCAGCCTCATCAGGAGCATGTCCAGGTGTTGTAGGGAGGTCATACAGGCCCGTGGAGGCCACACACTACTCAGCCTCATCAGGAGCGTGTCCAGGTGTTGTAGGGAGGTCATACAGGCCCGGGGAGGTCACACACACTACTCAGCCTCATCAGGAGCATGCCCAGGTGTTGTACAGGTGTTGTAGGGAGGTCATACAGCCACGTGGAGGTCACACACACTACTCAGCCTCATCAGGAGTATGTCCAGGTGTTGTAGGGAGGTCATACAGGCCCGGGGAGGTCACACACACTACTCAGCCTCATCAGGAGCATGTCCAGGTGTTGTAGGGAGGTCATACAGCCACGTGGAGGTCACACACACTAGTCAGCCTCATCAGGAGCATGTCCAGGTGTTGTAGGGAGGTCATACAGACACGTGGAGGTCACACACACTACTCAGCCTCATCAGGAGCATGCCCAGGTGTTGTAGGGAGGTCATACAGACACGTGGAGGTCACACACACTACTCAGCCTCATCAGGAGCATGTCCAGGTGTTGTAGGGAGGTCATACAGACACGTGGAGGTCACACACACTACTCAGCCTCATCAGGAGCATGTCCAGGTGTTGTAGGGAGGTCATACAGACACGTGGAGGTCACACACACTACTCAGCCTCATCAGGAGCATGTCCAGGTGTTGTAGGGAGGTCATACAGGTCCGTGGAGGTCACACACACTACTCAGTCTCATCAGGAGCATGTCCAGGTGTTGTAGGGAGGTCATACAGACACATGGAGGTCACACACACTACTCAGCCTCATCAGGAGCATGTCCAGGTGTTGTAGGGAGGTCATACAGACACGTGGAGGTCACACACACTACTCAGCCTCATCAGGAGCATGTCCAGGTGTTGTAGGGAGGTCGTACAGACACGTGGAGGTCACACACACTACTCAGCCTCATCAGGAGCATGTCCAGGTGTTGTAGGGAGGTCATACAGGTCCGTGGAGGTCACACACACTACTCAGCCTCATCAGGAGCATGCCCAGGTGTTGTAGGGAGGTCATACAGGTCCGTGGAGGTCACACACACTACTCAGCCTCCGCTGTAACAATGAAGGATATCTCATACACATACAATTATAACTTTATTAAAACAATGATTAACAATCAACAAAAAATCTGTGACTGATAAGACGCCTTGTATTGTGCTTATATCTTCCAGCTTTATAGCAGCTGTGCAGGAATTAGGCTCAGGCTACACTTTGCTTCTTGATATATTGTATAGATTTTTCTCTTACATATATAATATTGATTTTGAGTAATACTAAGAATATACGGCCATAATCCAGAGTAATGTGCCCAGAGGTCGCAATAGCCCATCAGTTCTGTAGCTCTGGCTGTGGATTTAACTCTTTCCTTTCTGTAGATCAGGGAGTGGATTTAATTTGATCATTTTTGTAGCCCTTGAGACAGAGGGGTAAGGTAGTAGGTTAGGATGTGATAGGAGGGGTAGCGCTAGGGGGACAGTTAGCTGAGGGAGTTAGGCAGGGTGGCCATTTTCATTAAAAAAAAATCAAGTAATCCCCGACCCTCCTACTAGTCCAAGTCACCCCAACCTTCCTACTGGTCCAAGTCACCCCGACCCTCCTACTGGTCCAAGTCACCCCGACCCTTCTACTGGTCCAAGTCACCCCGACCCTTCTACTAGTCCAAGTCACCCTGACCCTTCTACTAGTCCAAGTAACTCCTGACACTCCTACTGGTCCAAGTAACCCCAACCCTCCTACTGGTCCAAGTAACCCCAACCCTCCTACCGGTCCAAGTAACCCCAACCCTCCTACTGGTCCAAGTAACCCCAACCCTCCTACTGGTCCAAGTAACCCCAACCCTCCTACTAGTCCAAGTAACCCCAACCCTCCTACTAGTCCAAGTAACCCCAACCTTCCTACTGGTCCAAGTCACCCCGACCCTCCTACTTGTCCAAGTCACCCCGACCCTTCTACTGGTCCAAGTCACCCCGACCCTTCTACTAGTCCAAGTCACCCTGACCCTTCTACTAGTCCAAGTAACTCCTGACACTCCTACTGGTCCAAGTAACCCCAACCCTCCTACTGGTCCAAGTAACCCCAACCCTCCTACCGGTCCAAGTAACCCCAACCCTCCTACTAGTCCAAGTAACCCCAACCCTCCTACTAGTCCAAGTAACCCCAACCCTCCTACTGGTCCAAGTAACCCCAACCCTCCTACCGGTCCAAGTAACCCCAACCCTCCTACTGGTCCAAGTAACCCCAACCCTCCTACTGGTCCAAGTAACCCCAACCCTCCTACTAGTCCAAGTAACCCCAACCCTCCTACTGGTCCAAGTAACTCCAACCCACCTACTGGTCCAAGTCACCCCAACCCTCCTACTAGTCCAAGTAACCCCAACCCTCCTACTAGTCCAAGTATCCCCAACCCTCCTATAAATATGTTTTGTATCTGTGGTCAGCAGTGTGCAGTCGGGAGGAGGGACACAAGTAGTCTTGTTTGCTGCTTTGTGATGCCAGTGCTTTGGTGTTTGACGGGAGTAGGTTATATTGAAGGTAGGCTATATTGGGGGTTAGGCGACATTAAGGGGGTAGGCTATATTAGAGAGGGTCGACTATATTGGGGGTAGGTTATATCAGGGGGCTAGGCTATATTGGGGCTAGGCTATATTAGGGAGGGTAGACTATATTGGGGGTAGGTTATATCACGGGGTAGACTATATTGGGGCTAGGCTATATTGGGGGTAGGTTATATCAGGGGGCTAGGCTATATTGGGGGGTAGGCTATATTGTGCGGTAGGCTATATTGGGGGGTAGGCTATATTGGGGGGTAGGCTATATTGTGCGGTAGGCTATATTGGGGGGTAGGCTATATTGTGCGGTAGGCTATATTGGGGGGTAGGCTATATTGGGGGGTAGGCTATATTGTGCGGTAGGCTATATTGGGGGGTAGGCTATATTGGGGGGTAGGCTATATTGTGCGGTAGGCTATATTGGGGGGTAGGCTATATTGGGGGGTAGGCTATATTGGGGGGTAGGCTATATTGTGCAGTAGGCTATATTGGGGGGTAGGCTATATTGGGGGTAGGCTATATTGTGCGGTAGGCTATATTGGGGGGTAGGCTATATTGGGGGGTAGGCTATATTGGGGGGTAGGCTATATTGTGCAGTAGGCTATATTGGGGGGTAGGCTATATTGGGGGTAGGCTATATTGTGCGGTAGGCTATATTGGGGGGTAGGCTATATTGGGGGGTAGGCTATATTGGGGGGTAGGCTATATTGTGCAGTAGGCTATATTGGGGGGTAGGCTATATTGGGGGTAGGCTATATTGTGCGGTAGGCTATATTGGGGGGTAGGCTATATTACAGGAAGGATACATTAAGGGGGTAGGCTATATAAGGTGATTCGCTGGGACCTTGACAAGTTCAATGAGGTTGTCTAACATAAGTTTTGGCTTCTCTAAGGGGCAGACCCAGACTAGGAAGTTCCTTCTTTGGAGGGTTCCATTTGCTCTTTGGTA
The DNA here is from genome assembly GCF_031893055.1 of Leptodactylus fuscus. Classification (NCBI taxonomy): domain Eukaryota; kingdom Metazoa; phylum Chordata; class Amphibia; order Anura; family Leptodactylidae; genus Leptodactylus; species Leptodactylus fuscus. The sequence continues at coordinate 466,552 of NW_027440757.1, read as the reverse complement.
AGTTCTCGCAGGGTACAGGGTAGAGTCATTGAGTTGTTGTCATGGACTCGGCTTCAGGAGTTTTATAGATTGTTGAAGTTTCTGGTATTTTGTATTCATCAGATAATTGTAGAGTCTACGGTCATTGGGTCCTCTGGATTGGTGGAAGAACGTGACAAACACTTCTTTCTTCTTACTTAGTTTCTAGCCTGGAGGATGAAGCAGAGTGGAAAGTGTTTTCTCTCTTCATTACGCTACTATGATTCTGAGTTTAGTATTTGGGCCAGGACTCCTGCAGGATATGTACTGAGGAAGAGAAGAAGACAGTCTAGAATTATCCCTGTAGTCAGATGTAGCAGAGCTGAGTGTGGTGGGATTCAGCATGGCCTTATGTCCTATAGACTCTTCACCATTCTCAGGATCTCTGCTTGTGGTCAGTAAATGAGTCTTTGTTACTTCTTACCAGTTTAGGCCATTGGTCTCCAACCTCAGGTCAAACCAGCACAATTTCCTCCTGCACAGTCTAGATAGTGGTCGATCTCTGTGTGTGATGTGTATGTCATCTATTATCACCCTTATGTCATATATACCTCTAGTCCTTTTCTCATAGACCCCCCCCCTTTATTCCATGGTCTATGGGCCCCTACAGCAGCTGGACCAGGATACAGTAGGTGCCATCTTACAGTTCTGTACTGACATCTGTATTTGCTGCAGATTTGTTCACTTACCTATCTTACGTATCTCCCTGACGTTCAGAGTAGTCTGAGAGCGGAAATGGTGACCGCGGCAAAGAGGAGAAAAACGGAGGAGATGACTGACGAGCTAGAACCTAAAAAAAGGACGAGAGGCTGCGGTCATACAATTCCACCACAATATCCCCGTAATGAAGTCAGAACCCCAAAGATATCTGTCAATATTCGACTACCATGCCGCGCTGTCCTGGCCTGCAGTCCCATGGATTCTTGTTAAAGGAATTGTCCATATTATCCATCAGGCCAAATCGACTTTATAAAGTATGCAATACAAAAAGTAGCAGCTGCGAGGTCTGCTATATCCATAGGTACTACCGGAGGTTCTTAGTGCACACCATGAACCAACAGTGAGATGAATATGGATTATGTGTGCAGGTGCTGGCTGCAGAGCCAAGGGCATTACTGGAATCTGTTATCTTACTGTATATAGTCATGGATGGAAGTGTTGGCACCCTGAAATTTTTCAGAAAATGAAGTATTTTTCCCAGAAATGTATTACAATTCCACATGTTTTCTTATACTCCAGTTTATTTCCTTTGCGTGTTTTGGAACAACACAGAAACACTGAGAAAAAAAAGACAAATTAGACAGAATTTTACACAAACCTCCAAGAATGGGCTTGAAAGAATTGTTGGCACCTTTTCAAAATTGTAGGTAAGAAACTTTTCTGATACCATATACAAAGGATACAAGTAACAGGTATGAGCAGTATAAGAATCCTCCCTGACACCAGATACAAAGGATACAAGTAACAGGTATGAGCAGTATAAGAATCCTCCCTGACACCAGATACAAAGGATACAAGTAACAGGTGTGGGAAATATAAGAATCCCCCTGACACAGATACAAAGGGTACAAGTAACAGGTGTGGACAATATAAGAATCTCCCTGTCACAGATACAAAGGATACAAGAAACAGGTGTGGGCAGTATAAGTATCCCCCTGATACCAGATATAAAGGATTCAAGTAATAGGTGTGAGCAATGTAAGAATCTCCCCTGACACCAGCTACAAAGGATACAAGTAACAGGTATGAGCAGTATAAGAATCCTCCCTGACACCATATACAAAGGATGCAAGTAACAGGTGTGGGCAATATAAGAATCCCCCTGACAGCAGATACAAAGGATACAAGAAACAGGTATGAGCAGTATAAGAATCCTCCCTCATACCATATACAAAGGATACAAGTAATAGGTGTGGGCAATATAAGAATCCACCTGATAACACATACAAAGGATACAAGTAACAGATGTGGGCAATATAAGGGCCAGTTCACACGGAGTAAAATGGTGTGTATTTTGGAGTATAATTTTACACGTGTAAAATAAGACTCCCATTGACTTCATGTAGAAAAACCACTCCAAAATACAAGTCAAAATACACATGTAAAATGTAATTGAAGTCAATGGGAGACTTATTTTACACGTGTAAAATTACACTCCAAAATACACGCCATTTTACTCCGTGTGTACTGGCCCTAAGAATCTACCCTGATATCAGATACAAAGAATAGAAGTAACAGGTGTGGACAGTATTATACATTAGCTGTATAATATATTCAGTGTATTTAATCAGACAAAATAAAAACTATGTAACGTCAAAATATAAAACCATACTCATCAAGTCAAAGTATATATATAAAAGTCATAGAATATACAAATACTATAGAATATAGAGATGAGGTGCAGCAATGGCCAAAAAATCCACATGTAAATTAAATCTTATGCAAAAGAGAACAAAGGACAAACTATCCCCCAAATCTAGACAATATAGACAAGGAGATTATTGCTAATGTATATTCTATATCTAATGTATATTCTGTATCTAATGTATATTCTATATCTAATGTATATTCTATATCTAATGTATATTCTATATCTAATGTATATTCTGTATCTAATGTATATTCTATATCTAATGTATATTCTGTATCTAATGTATATTCTATATCAAATGTATATTCTGTATCTAATGTATATTCTGTATCTACTGTATATTCTATATCTAATGTATATTCTGTATCTAATGTATATTCTATATCTAATGTATATTCTGTATCTAATGTATATTCTATATCTAATGTATTTTCTGTATCTAATGTATATTCTGTATCTAATGTATATTCTATATCTAATGTATATTCTGTATCTACTGTATATTCTATATCTACTGTATATTCTATATCTAATGTATATTCTGTATCTAATGTATATTCTATATCTAATGTATATTCTGTATCTAATGTATATTCTGTATCTAATGTATATTCTATATCAAATGTATATTCTGTATCTAATGTATATTCTATATCTAATGTATATTCTATATCTAATGTATATTCTGTATCTAATGTATATTCTATATCAAATGTATATTCTGTATCTAATGTATATTCTATATCTACTGTATATTCTATATCTACTGTATATTCTGTATCTAATGTATATTCTGTATCTAATGTATATTCTATATCTACTGTATATTCTGTATCTAATGTATATTCTATATCTAATGTATATTCTGTATCTACTGTATATTCTATATCTACTGTATATTCTGTATCTAATGTATATTCTGTATCTAATGTATATTCTATATCTAATGTATATACTGTATCTAATGTATATTCTATATCTGATGTATATTCTGTATCTAATGTATATTCTGTATCTAATGTATATTCTATATCTAATGTATATACTGTATCTAATGTATATTCTGTATCTAATGTATATTCTATATCTAATGTATATTCTATATCTAATGTATATTCTGTATCTATATTCTATATTTAATGTATATTCTGTATCTAATGTATATTCTATAGCCAATGTATATTCTGTATCTAATGTATATTCTATATCTAATGTATATTCTATATCTAATGTATATTCTGTATCTAATGTATATTCTCTATCTAATGTATATTCTGTATCTAATGTATATTCTGTAACTAATGTATATTCTATATCTACTGTATATTCTGTATCTAATGTATATTCTATATCTAATGTATATTCTGTATCTACTGTATATTCTGTATCTAATGTATATTCTATATCTACTGTATATTCTATATCTAATGTATATTCTGTATCTAATGTATATTCTATATCTAATGTATATTCTGTATCTAATGTATATTCTGTATCTACTGTATATTCTATATCTAATGTATATTCTGTATCTAATGTATATTCTATATCTGATGTATATTCTGTATCTAATGTATATTCTGTATCTAATGTATATTCTATATCTAATGTATATACTGTATCTAATGTATATTCTGTATCTAATGTATATTCTATATCTAATGTATATTCTGTATCTATATTCTATATCTAATGTATATTCTGTATCTAATGTATATTCTATAGCCAATGTATATTCTGTATCTAATGTATATTCTATATCTAATGTATATTCTATATCTAATGTATATTCTGTATCTAATGTATATTCTCTATCTAATGTATATTCTGTATCTAATGTATATTCTGTAACTAATGTATATTCTATATCTAATGTATATTCTATAGCCAATGTATATTCTGTATCTAATGTATATTCTATATCTAATGTATATTCTGTATCTACTGTATATTCTATATCTAATGTATATTCTGTATCTAATGTATATTCTATATCTAATGTATATTCTGTATCTAATGTATATTCTGTATCTACTGTATATTCTATATCTAATGTATATTCTGTATCTAATGTATATTCTATATCTGATGTATATTCTGTATCTAATGTATATTCTGTATCTAATGTATATTCTATATCTAATGTATATACTGTATCTAATGTATATTCTGTATCTAATGTATATTCTATATCTAATGTATATTCTGTATCTATATTCTATATCTAATGTATATTCTGTATCTAATGTATATTCTATAGCCAATGTATATTCTGTATCTAATGTATATTCTATATCTAATGTATATTCTATATCTAATGTATATTCTGTATCTAATGTATATTCTCTATCTAATGTATATTCTGTATCTAATGTATATTCTGTAACTAATGTATATTCTATATCTAATGTATATTCTATAGCCAATGTATATTCTGTATCTAATGTATATTCTATATCTAATGTATATTCTATATCTGATGTATATTCTCTATCTAATGTATATTCTATATCTGATGTATATTCTGTATCTAATGTATATTCTATAGCCAATGTATATTCTGTATCTAATGTATATTCTATAGCCAATGTATATTCTGTATCTAATGTATATTCTATATCTAATGTATATTCTATATCTAATGTATATTCTGTATATAATGTATATTCTACATCAAATGTATATTCTGTATCTAATGTATATTCTGTATCTAATGTATATTCTATATCTAATGTATATTCTGTATCTAATGTATATTCTGTATCTAATGTATATTCTCTATCTAATGTATATTCTGTATCTACTGTATATTCTGTATCTAATGTATATTCTATATCAAATGTATATTCTGTATCTAATGTATATTCTATATCTACTGTATATTCTGTATCTAATGTATATTCTGTATCTAATGTATATTCTATAGCCAATGTATATTCTGTATCTAATGTATATTCTATATCTAATGTATATTCTATATCTAATGTATATTCTGTATCTAATGTATATTCTGTAACTAATGTATATTCTATATCTACTGTATATTCTGTATCTACTGTATATTCTATATCTAATGTATATTCTATATCTGATGTATATTCTGTATCTAATGTATATTCTGTATCTAATGTATATACTGTATCTAATGTATATTCTGTATCTAATGTATATTCTGTATCTACTGTATATTCTGTATCTAATGTATATTCTATATCTAATGTATATTCTGTATCTACTGTATATTCTATATCTAATGTATATTCTATATCTGATGTATATTCTGTATCTAATGTATATTCTGTATCTAATGTATATACTGTATCTAATGTATATTCTGTATCTAATGTATATTCTGTATCTACTGTATATTCTGTATCTAATGTATATTCTATATCTAATGTATATTCTGTATCTAATGTATATTCTGTATCTAATGTATATTCTATATCTAATGTATATTCTGTATCTAATGTATATTCTGTATCTAATGTATATTCTGTATCTAATGTATATTCTGTATCTAATGTATATTCTATATCTGATGTATATTCTGTATCTAATGTATATTCTATATCTAATGTATATTCTGTATCTAATGTATATTCTGTATCTAATGTATATTCTGTATCTAATGTATATTCTATATCTGATGTATATTCTGTATCTAATGTATATACTGTATCTAATGTATATTCTGTATCTAATGTATATTCTGTATCTAATGTATATTCTGTATCTACTGTATATTCTGTATCTAATGTATATTCTATATCTAATGTATATTCTGTATCTAATGTATATTCTGTATCTAATGTATATTCTGTAACTAATGTATATTCTATATCTACTGTATATTCTGTATCTAATGTATATTCTATATCTAATGTATATTCTGTATCTACTGTATATTCTGTATCTAATGTATATTCTATATCTACTGTATATTCTATATCTAATGTATATTCTATATCTAATGTATATTCTGTATCTAATGTATATTCTATATCTACTGTATATTCTGTATCTAATGTATATTCTGTATCTAATGTATATTCTATATCTAATGTATATACTGTATCTAATGTATATTCTGTATCTAATGTATATTCTATATCTGATGTATATTCTGTATCTAATGTATATTCTATATCTGATGTATATTCTGTATCTAATGTATATTCTGTATCTAATGTATATTCTATATCTGATGTATATTCTGTATCTAATGTATATTCTGTATCTAATGTATATTCTGTATCTATATTCTATATCTAATGTATATTCTGTATCTAATGTATATTCTATAGCCAATGTATATTCTGTATCTAATGTATATTCTATATCTAATGTATATTCTATATCTAATGTATATTCTGTATCTAATATATATTCTCTATCTAATGTATATTCTGTATCTAATGTATATTCTGTAACTAATGTATATTCTGTATCTAATGTATATTCTGTATCTAATGTATATTCTGTATCTAATGTATATTCTATATCTGATGTATATTCTGTATCTAATGTATATTCTGTATCTAATGTATATTCTGTATCTATATTCTATATCTAATGTATATTCTGTATCTAATGTATATTCTATAGCCAATGTATATTCTGTATCTAATGTATATTCTATATCTAATGTATATTCTATATCTAATGTATATTCTGTATCTAATATATATTCTCTATCTAATGTATATTCTGTATCTAATGTATATTCTGTAACTAATGTATATTCTGTATCTAATGTATATTCTGTATCTAATATATATGCTATATCTACTGTATATTCTATATCTAATGTATATTCTGTATCTACTGTATATTCTGTATCTAATGTATATTCTGTATCTACTGTATATTCTGTATCTAATGTATATTCTATATCTAATGTATATTCTGTATCTAATGTATATTCTGTATCTAATGTATATTCTATATCTAATGTATATTCTGTATCTAATGTATATTCTATATCTAATGTATATTCTGTATCTACTGTATATTCTGTATCTAATGTATATTCTATATCTACTGTATATTCTGTATCTAATGTATATTCTATATCTAATGTATATTCTGTATCTACTGTATATTCTGTATCTAATATATATTCTATATCTACTGTATATTCTATATCTAATGTATATTCTGTATCTAATGTATATTCTATATCTAATGTATATTCTGTATCTACTGTATATTCTGTATCTAATGTATATTCTGTATCTACTGTATATTCTGTATCTAATGTATATTCTATATCTACTGTATATTCTATATCTAATGTATATTCTGTAACTAATGTATATTCTATATCTACTGTATATTCTGTATCTAATGTATATTCTATATCTAATGTATATTCTGTATCTAATGTATATTCTCTATCTAATGTATATTCTATATCTAATGTATATTCTGTATCTAATGTATATTCTATATCTAATGTATATTCTATATCTACTGTATATTCTATATCTAATGTATATTCTATAGCCAATGTATATTCTGTATCTATATTCTATATCTAATGTATATTCTGTATCTAATGTATATTCTATATCTAATGTATATTCTGTATCTATATTCTATATATAATGTATATTCTGTATCTAATGTATATTCTATATCTAATGTATATTCTGTATCTAATGTATATTCTGTATCTAATTTATATTTTGTATCTAATGTATATTCTGTATCTAATGTATATTCTGTATCTAATGTATATTCTGTATCTATATTCTATATCTAATGTATATTCTGTATCTAATATATATTCTATATCTAATGTATATTCTATATCTAATGTATATTCTGTATCTAATGTATATTCTATATCTAATGTATATTCTGTATCTAATGTATATTCTATATCTAATGTATATTCTGTATCTATATTCTATATCTAATGTATATTCTGTATCTAATGTATATTCTCTATCTACTGTATATTCTGTATCTAATGTATATTCTGTATCTAATGTATATTTTGTATCTACTGTATATTCTGTATCTAATGTATATTCTATATCTAATGTATATTCTGTATCTAATGTATATTCTGTATCTAATTTATATTTTGTATCTAATGTATATACTGTATCTAATGTATATTCTGTATCTAATGTATATTCTATATCTAATGTATATTCTGTATCTAATGTATATTCTGTATCTAATGTAATGTAATGTATATTCTGTATCTAATGTATATTCTGTATCTAATGTAATGTAATGTATATCTGATGTATATTCTGTATCTAATGTATATTCTGTATCTAATGTATATTCTATATCTAATGTATATTCTGTATCTAATGTATATTGTATATCTAATGTATATTCTATATCTAATGTATATTCTGTATCTAATGTATATTCTCTATCTAATGTATATTCTGTATCTAATGTATATTCTGTATCTAATGTATATTCTGTATCTAATGTATATTCTATATCTACTGTATATTCTATATCTACTGTATATTCTATATCTACTGTATATTCTGTATCTACTGTATATTCTGTATCTAATGTATATTCTATATCTACTGTATATTCTATATCTAATGTATATTCTGTATCTAATGTATATTCTATATCTAATGTATATTCTGTATCTACTGTATATTCTGTATCTAATGTATAGTCTGTATCTAATGTATATTCTGTATCTAATGTATATTCTCTATCTAATGTATATTCTGTATCTAATGTATATTCTGTAACTAATGTATATTCTGTATCTAATGTATATTCTGTATCTACTGTATATTCTGTATCTAATGTATATTCTCTATCTAATGTATATTCTGTATCTAATGTATATTCTGTAACTAATGTATATTCTGTATCTAATGTATATTCTCTATCTAATGTATATTCTGTATCTACTGTATATTCTATATCTACTGTATATTCTATATCTGATGTATATTCTGTATCTAATGTATATTCTGTATCTACTGTATATTCTGTATCTACTGTATATTCTGTATCTAATGTATATTCTATATCTACTGTATATTCTGTATCTAATGTATATTCTGTATCTACTGTATATTCTGTATCTAATGTATATTCTATATCTAATGTATATTCTGTAACTAATGTATATTCTATATCTACTGTATATTCTGTATCTAATGTATATTCTATATCTAATGTATATTCTGTATCTAATGTATATTCTGTAACTAATGTATATTCTATATCTACTGTATATTCTGTATCTAATGTATATTCTATATCTGATGTATATTCTGTATCTAATGTATATTCTGTATCTAATGTATATTCTATATCTAATGTATATACTGTATCTAATGTATATTCTGTATCTAATGTATATTCTGTATCTAATGTATATTCTATATCTAATGTATATTCTGTAACTAATGTATATTCTATATCTACTGTATATTCTGTATCTAATGTATATTCTATATCTAATGTATATTCTGTATCTAATGTATATTCTCTATCTAATGTATATTCTGTATCTAATGTATATTCTGTAACTAATGTATATTCTATATCTACTGTATATTCTGTATCTAATGTATATTCTATATCTAATGTATATTCTGTATCTACTGTATATTCTATATCTACTGTATATTCTATATCTGATGTATATTCTGTATCTACTGTATATTCTGTATCTAATGTATATTCTGTATCTAATGTATATTCTGTATCTACTGTATATTCTGTATCTAATGTATATTCTATATCTACTGTATATTCTATATCTAATGTATATTCTATATCTAATGTATATTCTGTATCTAATGTATATTCTGTATCTAATGTATATTCTATATCTACTGTATATTCTGTATCTAATGTATATTCTATATCTAATGTATATACTGTATCTAATGTATATTCTGTATCTAATGTATATTCTATATCTGATGTATATTCTGTATCTAATGTATATTCTATATCTGATGTATATTCTGTATCTAATGTATATTCTGTATCTATATTCTATATCTAATGTATATTCTGTATCTAATGTATATTCTATAGCCAATGTATATTCTGTATCTAATGTATATTCTATATCTAATGTATATTCTGTATCTATATTCTATATCTAATGTATATTCTGTATCTAATGTATATTCTATAGCCAATGTATATTCTGTATCTAATGTATATTCTATATCTAATGTATATTCTCTATCTAATGTATATTCTGTAACTAATGTATATTCTATATCTAATGTATATTCTGTATGTAATGTATATTCTGTAACTAATGTTTATTCTATATCTAATGTATATTCTGTATCTACTGTATATTCTGTATCTAATGTATATTCTGTATCTACTGTATATTCTGTATCTAATGTATATCCTATATCTAATGTATATTCTGTATCTAATGTATATTCTGTAACTAATGTATATTCTGTAACTAATGTATATTCTATATCTACTGTATATTCTATATCTAATGTATATTCTATAGCCAATGTATATTCTGTATCTATATTCTATATCTAATGTATATTCTGTATCTAATGTATATTCTATAATTAATGTATATTCTGTATCTATATTCTATATCTAATGTATATTCTGTATCTAATGTATATTCTATAGCCAATGTATATTCTGTATCTAATGTATATTCTATATCTACTGTATATTCTATATCTAATGTATATTCTGTATCTACTGTATATTCTGTATCTAATGTATATTCTGTATCTACTGTATATTCTGTATCTAATGTATATTCTATATCTACTGTATATTCTATATCTAATGTATATTCTGTAACTAATGTATATTCTATATCTAATGTATATTCTATATCTAATGTATATTCTGTATCTAATGTATATTCTATATCTAATGTATATTCTGTATCTATATTCTATATCTAATGTATATTCTGTATCTAATGTATATTCTATAGCCAATGTATATTCTGTATCTAATGTATATTCTATATCTAATGTATATTCTGTATCTAATGTATATTCTCTATCTAATGTATATTCTGTATCTAATGTATATTCTATATCTAATGTATATTCTCTATCTAATGTATATTCTGTATCTAATGTATATTCTGTATCTAATGTATATTCTGTAACTAATGTCTATTCTATATCTACTGTATATTCTGTATCTATATTCTGTATCTAATGTATATTCTGTATCTAATGTATATTCTATATCTAATGTATATTCTGTATCTAATGTATATTCTGTATCTAATGTATATTCTATATCTAATGTATATTCTGTATCTAATGTATATTCTATATCTACTGTATATTCTGTATCTAATGTATATTCTGTATCTAATGTATATTCTATATCTAATGTATATTCTATATCTAATGTATATTCTGTATCTAATGTATATTCTATATCTAATGTATATTCTGTATCTAATGTATATTCTGTATCTACTGTATATTCTATATCTACTGTATATTCTATATCTAATGTATATTCTGTATCTAATGTATATTCTATATCTAATGTATATTCTGTATCTACTGTATATTCTATATCTACTGTATATTCTGTATCTAATGTATATTCTGTATCTAATGTATATTCTATATCTAATGTATATTCTGTATCTAATGTATATTCTATATCTAATGTATATTCTCTATCCACTGTATATTCTGTATCTAATGTATATTCTATATCTAATGTATATTCTGTATCTAATGTATATTCTGTATCTAATTTATATTTTGTGTCTAATGTATATTCTGTATCTAATGTATATTCTATATCTAATGTATATTCTGTATCTAATGTATATTCTATATCTAATGTATATTCTCTATCCACTGTATATTCTGTATCTAATGTATATTCTATATCTAATGTATATTCTGTATCTAATGTATATTCTATATCTAATGTATATTCTGTATCTAATGTATATTCTATATCTAATGTATATTCTCTATCCACTGTATATTCTGTATCTAATGTATATTCTATATCTAATGTATATTCTGTATCTAATGTATATTCTGTATCTAATGTATATTCTGTATCTAATGTATATTCTATATCTAATGTATATTCTGTATCTAATGTATATTCTATATCTAATGTATATTCTCTATCCACTGTATATTCTGTATCTAATGTATATTCTATATCTAATGTATATTCTGTATCTAATGTATATTCTGTATCTAATTTATATTTTGTGTCTAATGTATATTCTGTATCTAATGTATATTCTATATCTAATGTATATTCTGTATCTAATGTATATTCTATATCTAATGTATATTCTGTATCTAATGTATATTCTATATCTACTGTATATTCTGTATCTAATGTATATTCTGTATCTAATGTATATTCTATATCTAATGTATATTCTGTATCTAATGTATATTCTATATCTAATGTATATTCTCTATCCACTGTATATTCTGTATCTAATGTATATTCTATATCTAATGTATATTCTGTATCTAATGTATATTCTATATCTAATGTATATTCTGTATCTAATGTATATTCTGTATCTAATGTATATTCTATAGCCAATGTATATTCTGTATCTAATGTATATTCTGTATCTAATGTATATTCTATATCTAATGTATATTCTGTATCTAATGTATATTCTATAGCCAATGTATATTCTATATCTAATGTATATTCTGTATCTAATGTATATTCTATATCTAATGTATATTCTCTATCCACTGTATATTCTGTATCTAATGTATATTCTATATCTAATGTATATTCTGTATCTAATGTATATTCTATAGCCAATGTATATTCTGTATCTAATGTATATTCTGTATCTAATGTATATTCTATAGCCAATGTATATTCTGTATCTAATGTATATTCTATATCTAATGTATATTCTGTATCTAATGTATATTCTATAGCCAATGTATATTCTGTATCTAATGTATATTCTGTATCTAATGTATATTCTATATCTAATGTATATTCTGTATCTACTGTATATTCTATATCTGATGTATATTCTGTATCTACTGTATATTCTATATCTGATGTATATTCTGTATCTACTGTATATTCTGTATCTAATGTATATTCTGTATCTAATGTATATTCTATATCTAATGTATATTCTGTATCTATATTCTATATCTAATGTATATTCTGTATCTAATGTATATTCTCTATCTAATGTATATTCTGTATCTAATGTATATTTTGTATCTACTGTATATTCTGTATCTAATGTAATGTAATGTATATTCTGTATCTAATGTATATTCTGTATCTAATGTATATTCTGTATCTAATGTATATTCTATATCTAATGTATATTCTGTATCTAATGTATATTCTGTATCTAATGTAATGTAATGTATATTCTGTATCTAATGTATATTCTGTATCTAATGTAATGTAATGTATATCTGATGTATATTCTGTATCTAATGTATATTCTGTATCTAATGTATATTCTATATCTAATGTATATTCTGTATCTATATTCTATATCTAATGTATATTCTGTATCTAATGTATATTCTATAGCCAATGTATATTCTGTATCTAATGTATATTGTATATCTAATGTATATTCCATATCTAATGTATATTCTGTATCTAATGTATATTCTCTATCTAATGTATATTCTGTATCTAATGTATATTCTGTATCTAATGTATATTCTGTATCTAATGTATATTCTATATCTAATGTATATTCTGTATCTAATGTATATTCTATATCTACTGTATATTCTGTATCTAATGTTTATTCTATATCTAATGTATATTCTGTATCTACTGTATATTCTGTATCTACTGTATATTCTATATCTAATGTATATTCTGTATCTAATGTATATTCTATATCTAATGTATATTCTGTATCTACTGTATATTCTGTATCTAATGTATATTCTGTATCTAATGTATATTCTCTATCTAATGTATATTCTGTATCTAATGTATATTCTGTATCTAATGTATATTCTGTATCTAATAAATATTCTCTATCTAATGTATATTCTGTATCTAATGTATATTCTGTAACTAATGTATATTCTATATCTAATGTATATTCTGTATCTACTGTATATTCTGTATCTAATGTATATTCTGTATCTAATGTATATTCTGTATCTAATGTATATTCTCTATCTAATGTATATTCTGTATCTAATGTATATTCTGTAACTAATGTATATTCTATATCTAATGTATATTCTGTATCTAATGTATATTCTATATCTACTGTATATTCTGTATCTAATGTTTATTCTATATCTAATGTATATTCTGTATCTACTGTATATTCTGTATCTAATGTATATTCTATATCTACTGTATATTCTATATCTAATGTATATTCTGTATCTAATGTATATTCTATATCTAATGTATATTCTGTATCTACTGTATATTCTGTATCTACTGTATATTCTGTATCTAATGTATATTCTGTATCTAATGTATATTCTGTATCTAATGTATATTCTCTATCTAATGTATATTCTGTATCTAATGTATATTCTGTAACTACTGTATATTCTGTATCTAATGTATATTCTGTATCTAATGTATATTCTGTATCTAATGTATATTCTGTATCTAATGTATATTCTCTATCTAATGTATATTCTGTATCTAATGTATATTCTGTAACTAATGTATATTCTATATCTAATGTATATTCTGTATCTAATGTATATTCTATATCTACTGTATATTCTGTATCTAATGTTTATTCTATATCTAATGTATATTCTGTATCTACTGTATATTCTGTATCTAATGTATATTCTATATCTACTGTATATTCTATATCTAATGTATATTCTGTATCTAATGTATATTCTATATCTAATGTATATTCTGTATCTACTGTATATTCTGTATCTAATGTATATTCTGTATCTAATGTATATTCTATATCTACTGTATATTCTGTATCTAATGTATATTCTGTATCTAATGTATATTCTATATCTGATGTATATTCTGTATCTAATGTATATTCTGTATCTAATGTATATTCTATATCTAATGTATATTCTGTATCTAATGTATATTCTCTATCTAATGTATGTTCTGTATCTAATGTATATTCTGTAACTAATGTATATTCTATATCTACTGTATATTCTGTATCTAATGTATATTCTATATCTAATGTATATTCTGTATCTACTGTATATTCTATATCTACTGTATATTCTATATCTGATGTATATTCTGTATCTACTGTATATTCTGTATCTAATGTATATTCTGTATCTACTGTATATTCTGTATCTAATGTATATTCTATATCTACTGTATATTCTATATCTAATGTATATTCTATATCTAATGTATATTCTGTATCTAATGTATATTCTGTATCTAATGTATATTCTATATCAAATGTATATACTGTATCTAATGTATATTCTGTATCTAATGTATATTCTATATCTGATGTATATTCTGTATCTAATGTATATTCTATATCAAATGTATATACTGTATCTAATGTATATTCTGTATCTAATGTATATTCTATATCTGATGTATATTCTGTATCTAATGTATATTCTATATCTGATGTATATTCTGTATCTAATGTGTATTCTGTATCTATATTCTATATCTAATGTATATTCTGTATCTAATGTATATTCTATAGCCAATGTATATTCTGTATCTAATGTATATTCTATATCTAATGTATATTCTGTATTTATATTCTATATCTAATGTATATTCTGTATCTAATGTATATTCTATAGCCAATGTATATTCTGTATCTAATGTATATTCTATATCTAATGTATATTCTCTATCTAATGTATATTCTGTAACTAATGTATATTCTATATCTACTGTATATTCTGTATCTAATGTATATTCTATATCTAATGTATATTCTGTATCTAATGTATATTCTCTATCTAATGTATATTCTGTATGTAATGTATATTCTGTAACTAATGTATATTCTATATCTAATGTATATTCTGTATCTAATGTATATTCTGTATCTAATGTATATTCTGTATCTACTGTATATTCTGTATCTAATGTATATCCTATATCTAATGTATATTCTGTATCTAATGTATATTCTGTAACTAATGTATATTCTATATCTAATGTATATTCTGTATCTAATGTATATTCTGTATCTAATGTATATTCTGTATCTAATGTATATTCTATATCTAATGTATATTCTGTATCTAATGTATATTCTATATCTAATGTATATTCTCTATCCACTGTATATTCTGTATCTAATGTATATTCTATATCTAATGTATATTCTCTATCCACTGTATATTCTGTATCTAATGTATATTCTATATCTAATGTATATTCTGTATCTAATGTATATTCTGTATCTAATTTATATTTTGTGTCTAATGTATATTCTGTATCTAATGTATATTCTATATCTAATGTATATTCTGTATCTAATGTATATTCTATATCTAATGTATATTCTGTATCTAATGTATATTCTATATCTACTGTATATTCTGTATCTAATGTATATTCTGTATCTAATGTATATTCTATATCTAATGTATATTCTGTATCTAATGTATATTCTATATCTAATGTATATTCTCTATCCACTGTATATTCTGTATCTAATGTATATTCTATATCTAATGTATATTCTGTATCTAATGTATATTCTATATCTAATGTATATTCTGTATCTAATGTATATTCTGTATCTAATGTATATTCTATAGCCAATGTATATTCTGTATCTAATGTATATTCTGTATCTAATGTATATTCTATATCTAATGTATATTCTGTATCTAATGTATATTCTATAGCCAATGTATATTCTATATCTAATGTATATTCTGTATCTAATGTATATTCTATATCTAATGTATATTCTCTATCCACTGTATATTCTGTATCTAATGTATATTCTATATCTAATGTATATTCTGTATCTAATGTATATTCTATAGCCAATGTATATTCTGTATCTAATGTATATTCTGTATCTAATGTATATTCTATAGCCAATGTATATTCTGTATCTAATGTATATTCTATATCTAATGTATATTCTGTATCTAATGTATATTCTATAGCCAATGTATATTCTGTATCTAATGTATATTCTGTATTTAATGTATATTCTATATCTAATGTATATTCTGTATCTACTGTATATTCTATATCTGATGTATATTCTGTATCTACTGTATATTCTATATCTGATGTATATTCTGTATCTACTGTATATTCTGTATCTAATGTATATTCTGTATCTAATGTATATTCTATATCTAATGTATATTCTGTATCTATATTCTATATCTAATGTATATTCTGTATCTAATGTATATTCTCTATCTAATGTATATTCTGTATCTAATGTATATTCTGTATCTAATGTAATGTAATGTATATTCTGTATCTAATGTATATTCTGTATCTAATGTATATTCTGTATCTAATGTATATTCTATATCTAATGTATATTCTGTATCTAATGTATATTCTGTATCTAATGTAATGTAATGTATATTCTGTATCTAATGTATATTCTGTATCTAATGTAATGTAATGTATATCTGATGTATATTCTGTATCTAATGTATATTCTGTATCTAATGTATATTCTATATCTAATGTATATTCTGTATCTATATTCTATATCTAATGTATATTCTGTATCTAATGTATATTCTATAGCCAATGTATATTCTGTATCTAATGTATATTGTATATCTAATGTATATTCCATATCTAATGTATATTCTGTATCTAATGTATATTCTCTATCTAATGTATATTCTGTATCTAATGTATATTCTGTATCTAATGTATATTCTGTATCTAATGTATATTCTATATCTAATGTATATTCTGTATCTAATGTATATTCTATATCTACTGTATATTCTGTATCTAATGTTTATTCTATATCTAATGTATATTCTGTATCTACTGTATATTCTGTATCTACTGTATATTCTATATCTAATGTATATTCTGTATCTAATGTATATTCTATATCTAATGTATATTCTGTATCTACTGTATATTCTGTATCTAATGTATATTCTGTATCTAATGTATATTCTCTATCTAATGTATATTCTGTATCTAATGTATATTCTGTATCTAATGTATATTCTGTATCTAATGTATATTCTCTATCTAATGTATATTCTGTAACTAATGTATATTCTATATCTAATGTATATTCTGTATCTACTGTATATTCTGTATCTAATGTATATTCTGTATCTAATGTATATTCTGTATCTAATGTATATTCTCTATCTAATGTATATTCTGTATCTAATGTATATTCTGTATCTAATGTATATTCTGTATCTAATGTATATTCTCTATCTAATGTATATTCTGTATCTAATGTATATTCTGTAACTAATGTATATTCTATATCTAATGTATATTCTGTATCTACTGTATATTCTGTATCTAATGTATATTCTGTATCTAATGTATATTCTCTATCTAATGTATATTCTGTATCTAATGTATATTCTGTATCTAATGTATATTCTGTATCTAATGTATATTCTCTA
Source organism: Leptodactylus fuscus (assembly GCF_031893055.1). Taxonomy (NCBI): domain Eukaryota; kingdom Metazoa; phylum Chordata; class Amphibia; order Anura; family Leptodactylidae; genus Leptodactylus; species Leptodactylus fuscus. The sequence goes on along the minus strand of NW_027440757.1, from coordinate 447,589 downwards.
TCTAATGTATATTCTGTATCTAATGTATATTCTGTAACTAATGTATATTCTATATCTAATGTATATTCTGTATCTAATGTATATTCTATATCTACTGTATATTCTGTATCTAATGTTTATTCTATATCTAATGTATATTCTGTATCTACTGTATATTCTGTATCTAATGTATATTCTATATCTACTGTATATTCTATATCTAATGTATATTCTGTATCTAATGTATATTCTGTATCTACTGTATATTCTGTATCTACTGTACATTCTGTATCTAATGTATATTCTATATCTACTGTATATTCTGTATCTAATGTATATTCTGTATCTAATGTATATTCTATATCTAATGTATATTCTATATCTGATGTATATTCTGTATCTAATGTATATTCTATATCTAATGTATATTCTATATCTAATGTATATTCTGTATCTAATGTATATTCTCTATCTAATGTATGTTCTGTATCTAATGTATATTCTGTAACTAATGTATATTCTATATCTACTGTATATTCTGTATCTAATGTATATTCTCTATCTAATGTATATTCTATATCTAATGTATATTCTGTATCTACTGTATATTCTATATCTACTGTATATTCTATATCTGATGTATATTCTGTATCTACTGTATATTCTGTATCTAATGTATATTCTGTATCTACTGTATATTCTGTATCTAATGTATATTCTATATCTACTGTATATTCTATATCTAATGTATATTCTATATCTAATGTATATTCTGTATCTAATGTATATTCTGTATCTAATGTATATTCTATATCAAATGTATATACTGTATCTAATGTATATTCTGTATCTAATGTATATTCTATATCTGATGTATATTCTGTATCTAATGTATATTCTATATCAAATGTATATACTGTATCTAATGTATATTCTGTATCTAATGTATATTCTATATCTGATGTATATTCTGTATCTAATGTATATTCTATATCTGATGTATATTCTGTATCTAATGTATATTCTGTATCTATATTCTATATCTAATGTATATTCTGTATCTAATGTATATTCTATAGCCAATGTATATTCTGTATCTAATGTATATTCTATATCTAATGTATATTCTGTATTTATATTCTATATCTAATGTATATTCTGTATCTAATGTATATTCTATAGCCAATGTATATTCTGTATCTAATGTATATTCTATATCTAATGTATATTCTCTATCTAATGTATATTCTGTAACTAATGTATATTCTATATCTACTGTATATTCTGTATCTAATGTATATTCTATATCTAATGTATATTCTGTATCTAATGTATATTCTCTATCTAATGTATATTCTGTATGTAATGTATATTCTGTAACTAATGTATATTCTATATCTAATGTATATTCTGTATCTAATGTATATTCTGTATCTAATGTATATTCTGTATCTACTGTATATTCTGTATCTAATGTATATCCTATATCTAATGTATATTCTGTATCTAATGTATATTCTGTAACTAATGTATATTCTATATCTAATGTATATTCTGTATCTAATGTATATTCTGTAACTAATGTATATTCTATATCTACTGTATATTCTGTATCTACTGTATATTCTATATCTAATGTATATTCTATAGCCAATGTATATTCTGTATCTATATTCTATATCTAATGTATATTCTGTATCTAATGTATATTCTATATCTAATGTATATTCTGTATCTATATTCTATATCTAATGTATATTCTGTATCTAATGTATATTCTATAGCCAATGTATATTCTGTATCTAATGTATATTCTATATCTAATGTATATTCTATATCTAATGTATATTCTGTATCTATATTCTATATCTAATGTATATTCTGTATCTAATGTATATTCTATAGCCAATGTATATTCTGTATCTATATTCTATATCTAATGTATATTCTGTATCTAATGTATATTCTGTATCTACTGTATATTCTGTATCTAATGTATATTCTGTATCTACTGTATATTCTGTATCTAATGTATATTCTATATCTACTGTATATTCTATATCTAATGTATATTCTTTAACTAATGTATATTCTATATCTAATGTATATTCTATATCTAATGTATATTCTATAGCCAATGTATATTCTGTATCTATATTCTATATCTAATGTATATTCTGTATCTAATGTATATTCTATATCTAATGTATATTCTGTATCTATATTCTATATCTAATGTATATTCTGTATCTAATGTATATTCTATAGCCAATGTATATTCTGTATCTAATGTATATTCTATAGCCAATGTATATTCTGTATCTAATGTATATTCTGTAACTAATGTCTATTCTATATCTACTGTATATTCTGTATCTATATTCTGTATCTAATGTATATTCTGTATCTAATGTATATTCTATATCTAATGTATATTCTGTATCTAATGTATATTCTATATCTAATGTATATTCTGTATCTAATGTATATTCTATATCTAATGTATATTCTATATCTAATGTATATTCTGTATCTAATGTATATTCTATATCTACTGTATATTCTGTATCTAATGTATATTCTGTATCTAATGTATATTCTATATCTAATGTATATTCTGTATCTAATGTATATTCTATATCTAATGTATATTCTGTATCTAATGTATATTCTGTATCTAATGTATATTCTATATCTAATGTATATTCTGTATCTAATTTATATTCTGTATCTAATTTATATTTTGTATCTAATGTATATTCTGTATCTAATGTATATTCTGTATCTAATGTATATTCTATAGCCAATGTATATTCTGTATCTAATGTATATTCTGTATCTAATGTATATTCTATAGCCAATGTATATTCTGTATCTAATGTATATTCTGTATCTAATGTATATTCTATATCTAATGTATATTCTGTATCTACTGTATATTCTATATCTGATGTATATTCTGTATCTAATGTATATTCTGTATCTAATGTATATTCTATATCTAATGTATATTCTGTATCTAATGTATATTCTATAGCCAATGTATATTCTGTATCTAATGTATATTCTATATCTGATGTATATTCTGTATCTAATGTATATTCTATATCTAATGTATATTCTGTATCTAATGTATATTCTATATCTGATGTATATTCTGTATCTACTGTATATTCTATACTAGCTGGTACCCGCGACTTGGTCTGTGGTGATTGTAGCAGTGGGTATATACAGGCGCGGTAAGGTTTTTGTACTGTGTATAAGGTCTGGGATATGAAATGTAATTTTGTATCTTGTTTTTGCTGTAATTCAGAGAATCCGTGAGACTTTTGTGTTGCAGTTACTTTGTATTTGAGCTGCTATATATACGGTGTTGTGAGAAACTTTACATAGTGACTTTGGGACGGAAGGATTTGAAGTTAACCCTTTCCCGACGATGGCATTTTTTGATTTTGGTTTTTCATTTTTGACTCCCCTCCTTCTAAACCCCATAACTTTTTTATTTCTCCGCTCCCAGAGCCATATGAGGTCTTAATTTTTCTGGGACAAATTTTTCTTCCTGATGCCGCCATCATTTATTCTATATAATGTACTGGGAAGCAGGGAAAAAATTCAGAATGGGGTGGATTTGACAAAAAAATGCATTTCTGCGACTTTCTTACGGGCTTTGGTTTTACGGCGTTCACTGTGCAACCAAAATGACATGTCCCCTGTATTCTGTGTTTCGTTACGATTCCGGGGATACCAAATTTATATGGTTTTATTTACATTTTGACCCCTTAAAAAAATCCCAAACTGTGTTAAAACATTTTTTTTGAAAAGTCGTCATATTCCGACAGGAGTAACTTTTTTATACGTGCGTGTACGGGGATGTATAGGGCGTCTTTTTTTGCGGGACAGGGTGCACTTTGTAGTTGTACCATTTTCGGGAAATGTTATTGCTTTGATCACTTTTTATTCAAATTTTTATCAGAATCAAAAGAGTGAAAAAAACGCGGTTTGGCACTTTTGACCATTTTTCCCGCTACGGCGTTTACCAAACAGGAAAAATATTTGTATAGCTTTGTAGAGCGGGCGATTTAGGACGCGGGGATACCTAACATGTATGTGTTTCACAGTTTTTAACTACTTTTATATGTGTTCTAGGGAAAGGGGGGTGATTTGAATTTTTAATCCTTTTTATTTGTTTTTATATGTTTTTTATTTTTTTTTAAACTTTTTTTTTGCATTTATTAGCCCGCCTAGGGGTATTGACATGGGTGGGCGGTGTCACGGATTGTCAGAGCGGTGGGGGTCGGCAAACATGGCTGCTCTGGAGCGTTAAAGAGCGCCTCCTGGAGTATCAGTAAGGTGAGGGGTAAAGTGGTAAAGTATATGTATATGTGATTGTGTGGGGTTCGGGGCGAGGCTGTAGAGGGCAATAGGAATTTTGTGGCTTGCTATGGTCCAAAGTGTGTGAGATTGCAGAGATGGTGGTGTGAGTTTGGGTTTTGTGGGGTTCCTGGCACAAACGTATGTGCGCTATTGTGACGAAAAGTAGCCTATTGCGCAATAGGGTGTAATGACTATGTTTGTGGAAACTTTCAGCCAAATCGGTCGAGCGGGTTTTGCATGATTGAGGAACAAACATCCAAACACACAAACCCACAAACATCCAAACTCACAAACTTTCACATTTATAATATTAATAGGATCTAATGTATATTCTGTATCTAATGTATATTCTATATCTAATGTATATTCTGTATCTAATGTATATTCTGTATCTAATGTATATTCTATAGCCAATGTATATTCTGTATCTAATGTATATTCTGTATCTAATGTATATTCTGTATCTAATGTATATTCTATATCTAATGTATATTCTGTATCTAATGTATATTCTGTATCTACTGTATATTCTATATCTAATGTATATTCTGTATCTAATGTATATTCTATATCTAATGTATATTCTGTATCTAATGTATATTCTATATCTAATGTATATTCTGTATCTAATGTATATTCTGTATCTAATGTATATTCTATATCTAATGTATATTCTGTATCTAATGTATATTCTATATCTAATGTATATTCTGTATCTAATGTATATTCTGTATCTAATGTATATTCTGTATCTAATGTATATTCTATATCTAATGTATATTCTGTATCTAATGTATATTCTGTATCTAATGTATATTCTGTATCTACTGTACATTCTGTATCTAATGTATATTCTGTATCTAATGTATATTCTGTAGCCAATGTATATTCTGTATCTAATGTATATTCTGTATCTAATATATATTCTGTATCTAATGTATATTCTGTATCTAATGTATATTCTATATCTAATGTATATTCTGTATCTAATGTATATTCTGTATCTAATGTATATTCTATATCTAATGTATATTCTATATCTAATGTATATTCTATAGCCAATGTATATTCTGTATCTAATGTATATTCTGTATCTAATGTATATTCTATATCTAATGTATATTCTGTATCTAATGTATATTCTATATCTAATGTATATTCTGTATCTAATGTATATTCTATATCTAATGTATATTCTGTATCTAATGTATATTCTATATCTAATGTATATTCTGTATCTAATGTATATTCTGTATCTAATGTATATTCTATATCTAATGTATATTCTGTATCTACTGTATATTCTATATCTAATGTATATTCTATATCTAATGTATATTCTGTATCTAATGTATATTCTGTATCTAATGTATATTCTATAGCCAATGTATATTCTGTATCTAATGTATATTCTGTATCTAATGTATATTCTTTATCTAATGCATATTCTGTATCTAATGTATATTCTATATCTAATGTATATTCTGTATCTAATGTATATTCTATATCTAATGTATATTCTGTATCTAATGTATATTCTGTATCTAATGTATATTCTATATCTAATGTATATTCTGTATCTAATGTATATTCTGTATCTAATGTATATTCTGTATCTACTGTATATTCTATATCTAATGTATATTCTATATCTAATGTATATTCTGTATCTACTGTATATTCTATATCTAATGTATATTCTGTATCTAATGTATATTCTATATCTAATGTATATTCTGTATCTAATGTATATTCTCTATCTAATGTATATTCTCTATCTAATGTATATTCTGTATCTAATGTATATTCTCTATCTAATGTATATTCTATATCTAATGTATATTCTGTATCTAATGTATATTCTGTATCTAATGTATATTCTCTATCTAATGTATATTCTGTATCTAATGTATATTCTATATCTAATGTATATTCTGTATCTAATGTATATTCTGTATCTAATGTATATTCTATATCTAATGTATATTCTATATCTACTGTATATTCTATATCTAATGTATATTCTGTATCTACTGTATATTCTATATCTAATGTATATTCTGTATCTAATGTATATTCTATAGCCAATGTATATTCTGTATCTAATGTATATTCTCTATCTAATGTATATTCTGTATCTAATGTATATTCTGTATCTAATGTATATTCTATATCTAATGTATATTCTATAGCCAATGTATATTCTGTATCTAATGTATATTCTCTATCTAATGTATATTCTATATCTAATGTATATTCTGTATCTAATGTATATTCTGTATCTAATGTATATTCTCTATCTAATGTATATTCTGTATCTAATGTATATTCTATAGCCAATGTATATTCTGTATCTAATGTATATTCTATATCTACTGTATATTCTGTATCTACTGTATATTCTATATCTAATGTATATTCTGTATCTATATTCTATATCTAATGTATATTCTGTATCTAATTTATATTCTGTATCTACTGTATATTCTATATCTAATGTATATTCTATATCTAATGTATATTCTGTATCTAATGTATATTCTGTATCTAATGTATATTCTGTAACTAATGTATATTCTATATCTAATGTATATTCTGTATCTAATGTATATTCTGTATCTAATGTATATTCTGTATCTAATGTATATTCTGTATCTAATGTATATTCTCTATCTAATGTATATTCTGTATCTAATGTATATTCTATAGCCAATGTATATTCTGTATCTAATGTATATTCTCTATCTAATGTATATTCTGTATCTAATGTATATTCTATAGCCAATGTATATTCTGTATCTAATGTATATTCTATATCTAATGTATATTCTATAGCCAATGTATATTCTGTATCTAATGTATATTCTCTATCTAATGTATATTCTATATCTAATGTATATTCTGTATCTAATGTATATTCTGTATCTAATGTATATTCTCTATCTAATGTATATTCTGTATCTAATGTATATTCTGTATCTAATGTATATTCTATAGCCAATGTATATTCTGTATCTAATGTATATTCTATATCTACTGTATATTCTATATCTAATGTATATTCTGTATCTATATTCTATATCTAATGTATATTCTGTATCTAATTTATATTCTGTATCTAATGTATATTCTATATCTACTGTATATTCTATATCTAATGTATATTCTGTATCTATATTCTATATCTAATGTATATTCTGTATCTAATGTATATTCTGTATCTAATGTATATTCTATATCTGATGTATATTCTGTATCTAATGTATATTCTATATCTACTGTATATTCTATATCTAATGTATATTCTGTATCTATATTCTATATCTAATGTATATTCTGTATCTAATGTATATTCTATATCTACTGTATATTCTATATCTAATGTATATTCTGTATCTAATGTATATTCTGTATCTAATGTATATTCTATATCTAATGTATATTCTGTATCTAATGTATATTCTATATCTAATGTATATTCTGTATCTAATGTATATTCTATATCTAATGTATATTCTGTATCTACTGTATATTCTGTATCTAATGTATATTCTGTATCTAATGTATATTCTGTATCTACTGTATATTCTATATCTAATGTATATTCTGTATCTAATGTTTATTCTATATCTAATGTATATTCTATATCTACTGTATATTCTGTATCTATAGTCTATATCTAATGTATATTCTGTATCTAATGTATATTCTGTAACTAATGTATATTCTATATCTACTGTATATTCTGTATCTAATGTATATTCTGTATCTAATGTATATTCTGTATCTAATGTATATTCTATATCTAATGTATATTCTATATCTACTGTATATTCTGTATCTACTGTATATTCTATATCTAATGTATATTCTATATCTAATGTATATTCTGTATCTATATTCTATATCTAATGTATATTCTGTATCTAATGTATATTCTATAGCCAATGTATATTCTGTATCTAATGTATATTCTGTATCTAATGTATATTCTATATCTAATGTATATTCTGTATCTACTGTATATTCTATATCTGATGTATATTCTGTATCTACTGTATATTCTATATCTGATGTATATTCTGTATCTACTGTATATTCTATACTAGCTGTTACCCGCGACTTGGTCTGTGGTGATTGTAGCAGTGGGTATATACAGGCGCGGTAAGGTTTTTGTACTGTGTATAAGGTCTGGGATATGAAATGTAACTTTGTATCTTGTTTTTGCTGTAATTCAGAGAATCCGTGAGACTTTTGTGTTGCAGTTACTTTGTATTAGAGCTGCTATATATACGGTGTTGTGAGAAACTTTACATAGTGACTTTGGGACAGAAGGATTTGAAGTTAACCCTTTCCCGACGATGGCATTTTTTGATTTTGGTTTTTCATTTTTGACTCCCCTCCTTCTAAACCCCATAACTTTTTTATTTCTCCGCTCCCAGAGCCATATGAGGTCTTAATTTTTCTGGGACAAATTTTTCTTCCTGATGCCGCCATTATTTATTCTATATAATGTACTGGGAAGCAGGGAGAAAATTCAGAATGGGGTGGATTTGACAAAAAAATGCATTTCTGCGACTTTCTTACGGGCTTTGGTTTTACGGCGTTCACTGTGCAACCAAAATGACATGTCCCCTGTATTCTGTGTTTCGTTACGATTCCGGGGATACCAAATTTATATGGTTTTATTTACATTTTGACCCCTTAAAAAAATCCCAAACTGTGTTAAAACATTTTTTTTGAAAAGTCGTCATATTCCGACAGCCGTAACTTTTTTATACGTGCGTGTACGGAGATGTATAGGGCGTCTTTTTTTGCGGGACTGGGTGTACTTTGTAGTTCGACCATTTTCGGGAAATGTTATTGCTTTGATCACTTTTTATTCAAATTTTTATCAGAATCAAAAGAGTGAAAAAAACGCGGTTTGGCACTTTTGACCATTTTTCCCGCTACGGCGTTTACCGAACAGGAAAAATATTTATATAGCTTTGTAGAGCGGGCGATTTAGGACGCGGGGATACCTAACATGTATGTGTTTTACAGTTTTTAACTACTTTTATATGTGTTCTAGGGAAAGGGGGGTGATTTGAATTTTTAATCCTTTTTATTTGTTTTTATATGTTTTTTATTTTTTTTTAAACTTTTTTTTTGCATTTATTAGCCCGCCTAGGGGTATTGACATGGGTGGGCGGTGTCACGGATTGTCAGAGCGGTGGGGGTCGGCAAACATGGCTGCTCTGGAGCGTTAAAGAGCGCCTCCTGGAGTATCAGTAAGGTGAGGGGTAAAGTGGTAAAGTATATGTATATGTGATTGTGTGGGGTTCGGGGCGAGGCTGTAGAGGGCAATAGGAATTTTGTGGCTTGCTATGGTCCAAAGTGTGTGAGATTGCAGAGATGGTGGTGTGAGTTTGGGTTTTGTGGGGGTCCTGGCACAAACGTATGTGCGCTATTGTGACGAAAAGTAGCCTATTGCGCAATAGGGTGTAGTGACTATGTTTGTGGAAACTTTCAGCCAAATCGGTCGAGCGGGTTTTGCATGATTGAGGAACAAACATCCAAACACACAAACCCACAAACATCCAAACTCACAAACTTTCACATTTATAATATTAATAGGATCTAATGTATATTCTATATCTAATGTATATTCTGTATCTAATGTATATTCTATATCTAATGTATATTCTGTATCTACTGTATATTCTATATCTAATGTATATTCTGTATCTAATGTATATTCTGTATCTAATGTATATTCTGTATCTAATGTATATTCTATATCTAATGTATATTCTGTATCTAATGTATATTCTGTATCTAATGTATATTCTGTATCTAATGTATATTCTATATCTAATGTATATTCTGTATCTAATGTATATTCTGTATCTAATGTATATTCTGTATCTAATGTATATTCTGTATCTAATGTATATTCTATATCTAATGTATATTCTGTATCTAATGTATATTCTGTATCTAATGTATATTCTATATCTAATGTATATTCTATATCTAATGTATATTCTGTATCTAATGTATATTCTGTATCTAATGTATATTCTATATCTAATGTATATTCTGTATCTACTGTATATTCTATATCTAATGTATATTCTGTATCTAATGTATATTCTGTATCTAATGTATATTCTGTATCTACTGTATATTCTATATCTAATGTATATTCTGTATCTAATGTATATTCTATATCTAATGTATATTCTATATCTAATGTATATTCTATAGCCAATGTATATTCTGTATCTAATGTATATTCTGTATCTAATGTATATTCTATATCTAATGTATATTCTGTATCTAATGTATATTCTATATCTAATGTATATTCTGTATCTAATGTATATTCTATATCTAATGTATATTCTGTATCTACTGTATATTCTATATCTAATGTATATTCTGTATCTAATGTATATTCTGTATCTAATGTATATTCTGTATCTAATGTATATTCTATATCTAATGTATATTCTGTATCTAATGTATATTCTGTATCTAATGTATATTCTGTATCTAATGTATATTCTATATCTAATGTATATTCTGTATCTAATGTATATTCTGTATCTAATGTATATTCTGTATCTAATGTATATTCTGTATCTAATGTATATTCTGTATCTAATGTATATTCTGTATCTAATGTATATTCTATATCTAATGTATATTCTGTATCTAATGTATATTCTGTATCTAATGTATATTCTATATCTAATGTATATTCTATATCTAATGTATATTCTGTATCTAATGTATATTCTGTATCTAATGTATATTCTATATCTAATGTATATTCTGTATCTACTGTATATTCTATATCTAATGTATATTCTGTATCTAATGTATATTCTGTATCTAATGTATATTCTGTATCTACTGTATATTCTATATCTAATGTATATTCTGTATCTAATGTATATTCTATATCTAATGTATATTCTATATCTAATGTATATTCTATAGCCAATGTATATTCTGTATCTAATGTATATTCTGTATCTAATGTATATTCTATATCTAATGTATATTCTGTATCTAATGTATATTCTATATCTAATGTATATTCTGTATCTAATGTATATTCTATATCTAATGTATATTCTATAGCCAATGTATATTCTGTATCTAATGTATATTCTGTATCTAATGTATATTCTATATCTAATGTATATTCTATAGCCAATGTATATTCTGTATCTAATGTATATTCTGTATCTAATGTATATTCTATATCTAATGTATATTCTATATCTAATGTATATTCTATAGCCAATGTATATTCTGTATCTAATGTATATTCTGTATCTAATGTATATTCTATATCTAATGTATATTCTGTATCTAATGTATATTCTATATCTAATGTATATTCTGTATCTAATGTATATTCTATATCTAATGTATATTCTGTATCTAATGTATATTCTATATCTAATGTATATTCTATATCTAATGTATATTCTATATCTAATGTATATTCTGTATCTAATGTATATTCTGTATCTACTGTATATTCTGTATCTAATGTATATTCTATATCTAATGTATATTCTGTATCTAATGTATATTCTGTATCTACTGTATATTCTATATCTAATGTATATTCTATATCTAATGTATATTCTGTATCTAATGTATATTCTATAGCCAATGTATATTCTGTATCTAATGTATATTCTGTATCTAATGTATATTCTATAGCCAATGTATATTCTGTATCTAATGTATATTCTATATCTAATGTATATTCTGTATCTAATGTATATTCTATAGCCAATGTATATTCTGTATCTAATGTATATTCTCTATCTAATGTATATTCTGTATCTAATGTATATTCTATAGCCAATGTATATTCTGTATCTAATGTATATTCTATAGCCAATGTATATTCTGTATCTAATGTATATTCTATATCTACTGTATATTCTGTATCTACTGTATATTCTATATCTAATGTATATTCTGTATCTATATTCTATATCTAATGTATATTCTGTATCTACTGTATATTCTATATCTACTGTATATTCTATATCTAATGTATATTCTGTATCTAATGTATATTCTGTATCTACTGTATATTCTGTATCTAATGTATATTCTGTATCTAATGTATATTCTGTATCTACTATATATTCTGTATCTAATGTATATTCTATATCTACTGTATATTCTGTATCTAATGTATATTCTGTATCTAATGTATATTCTGTATCTAATGTATATTTTGTATCTAATGTATATTCTCTATCTAATGTATATTCTCTATCTAATGTATATTCTATATCTACTGTATATTCTATAGCCAATGTATTTTCTGTATCTAATGTATATTCTATATCTAATGTATATTCTATAGCCAATGTATATTCTGTATCTAATGTATATTCTATATCTACTGTATATTCTATAGCCAATGTATATTCTGTATCTAATGTATATTCTATATCTAATGTATATTCTGTATCTATATTCTATATCTAATGTATATTCTGTATCTAATGTATATTCTATAGCCAATGTATATTCTGTATCTAATGTATATTCTCTATCTAATGTATATTCTGTATCTAATGTATATTCTATAGCCAATGTATATTCTGTATCTACTGTATATTCTATATCTAATGTATATTCTGTATCTAGTGTATATTCTCTATCTAATGTATATTCTGTATCTAATGTATATTCTATAGCCAATGTATATTCTGTATCTAATGTATATTCTGTATCTAATGTATATTCTGTATCTAATGTATATTCTGTATCTAATGTATATCTGTATCTAATGTATATTCTGTATCTACTGTATATTCTGTATCTACTGTATATTCTATATCTAATGTATATTCTGTATCTAATGTATATTCTGTATCTACTGTATATTCTATATCTAATGTATATTCTGTATCTAATGTATATTCTATATCTAATGTATATCTGTATCTAATGTATATTCTGTATCTACTGTATATTCTGTATCTACTGTATATTCTATATCTAATGTATATTCTGTATCTAATGTATATTCTGTATCTAATGTATATTCTGTATCTAATGTATATCTGTATCTAATGTATATTCTGTATCTACTGTATATTCTGTATCTAATGTATATTCTGTATCTAATGTATATTCTGTATCTAATGTATATCTGTATCTAATGTATATTCTGTATCTACTGTATATTCTGTATCTACTGTATATTCTATATCTAATGTATATTCTGTATCTACTGTATATTCTGTATCTACTGTATATTCTATATCTAATGTATATTCTGTATCTAATGTATATTCTCTATCTAATGTATATTCTATATCTACTGTATATTCTGTAGCCAATGTATATTCTGTATCTAATGTATATTCTATATCTAATGTATATTCTGTATCTACTGTATATTCTATATCTAATGTATATTCTGTATCTAATGTATATTCTCTATCTAATGTATATTCTATATCTAATGTATATTCTATATCTACTGTATATTCTATAGCCAATGTATATTCTGTATCTACTGTATATTCTATATCTAATGTATATTCTGTATCTAATGTATATTCTGTATCTAATGTATATTCTATAGCCAATGTATATTCTGTATCTAATGTATATTCTGTATCTACTGTATATTCTATATCTACTGTATATTCTATATCTAATGTATATTCTGTATCTAATGTATATTCTATAGCCAATGTATATTCTGTATCTAATGTATATTCTATATCTACTGTGTATTCTATATCTAATGTATATTCTGTATCTACTGTATATTCTATATCTAATGTATATTCTATATCTAATGTATATTCTATATCTAATGTATATTCTGTATCTAATGTATATTCTATATCTGATGTATATTCTGTATCTAATGTATATTCTGTATCTAATGTATATTCTATATCTGATGTATATTCTGTATCTAATATATATTCTGTATCTAATGTATATTCTGTATCTATATTCTATATCTAATGTATATTCTGTATCTAATGTATATTCTATAGCCAATGTATATTCTGTATCTAATGTATATTCTATATCTAATGTATATTCTATATCTAATGTATATTCTGTATCTAATGTATATTCTATATCTAATGTATATTCTATATCTACTGTATATTCTGTATCTAATGTATATTCTATATCTAATGTATATTCTGTATCTAATGTATATTCTATAGCCAATGTATATTCTGTATCTAATGTATATTCTGTATCTAATGTATATTCTGTATCTAATGTATATTCTATAGCCAATGTATATTCTGTATCTAATGTATATTCTATATCTAATGTATATTCTGTATCTAATGTATATTCTATATCTAATGTATATTCTGTATCTAATGTATATTCTATATCTACTGTATATTCTATATCTAATGTATATTCTGTAACTAATGTATATTCTATATCTACTGTATATTCTATATCTAATGTATATTCTGTATCTACTGTATATTCTATATCTAATGTATATTCTGTATCTATATTCTATATCTAATGTATATTCTGTATCTACTGTATATTCTATATCTAATGTATATTCTATATCTAATGTATATTCTGTATCTATAGTCTATATCTAATGTATATTCTGTATCTAATGTATATTCTCTATCTAATGTATATTCTGTATCTAATGTATATTCTGTATCTAATGTATATTCTATATCTACTGTATATTCTGTATCTAATGTATATTCTGTATCTAATGTATATTCTATATCTAATGTATATTCTGTATCTAATGTATATTCTGTATCTAATGTATATTCTCTATCTAATGTATATTCTGTATCTAATGTATATTCTATATCTACTGTATATTCTATATCTAATGTATATTCTGTATCTACTGTATATTCTATATCTAATGTATATTCTGTATCTAATGTATATTCTGTATCTAATGTATATTCTATAGCCAATGTATATTCTGTATCTAATGTATATTCTCTATCTAATGTATATTCTGTATCTAATGTATATTCTGTATCTAATGTATATTCTATATCTAATGTATATTCTATAGCCAATGTATATTCTGTATCTAATGTATATTCTCTATCTAATGTATATTCTGTATCTAATGTATATTCTGTATCTAATGTATATTCTATATCTAATGTATATTCTATAGCCAATGTATATTCTGTATCTAATGTATATTCTCTATCTAATGTATATTCTATATCTAATGTATATTCTGTATCTAATGTATATTCT
This sequence comes from Leptodactylus fuscus, assembly GCF_031893055.1. Taxonomy (NCBI): domain Eukaryota; kingdom Metazoa; phylum Chordata; class Amphibia; order Anura; family Leptodactylidae; genus Leptodactylus; species Leptodactylus fuscus. The sequence goes on along the minus strand of NW_027440757.1, from coordinate 431,962 downwards.
CTATCTAATATATATTCTGTATCTAATGTATATTCTGTATCTAATGTATATTCTATATCTAATGTATATTCTGTATCTAATGTATATTCTATAGCCAATGTATATTCTGTATCTAATGTATATTCTCTATCTAATGTATATTCTGTATCTAATGTATATTCTATAGCCAATGTATATTCTGTATCTAATGTATATTCTATATCTACTGTATATTCTGTATCTACTGTATATTCTATATCTAAAGTATATTCTGTATCTATATTCTATATCTAATGTATATTCTGTATCTAATGTATATTCTGTATCTACTGTATATTCTATATCTACTGTATATTCTATATCTAATGTATATTCTGTATCTACTGTATATTCTGTATCTACTATATATTCTGTATCTAATGTATATTCTATATCTACTGTATATTCTGTATCTAATGTATATTTTGTATCTAATGTATATTCTGTATCTAATGTATATTCTCTATCTAATGTATATTCTGTATCTACTGTATATTCTGTATCTAATGTATATTCTGTATCTACTATATATTCTGTATCTAATGTATATTCTATATCTACTGTATATTCTGTATCTAATGTATATTCTGTATCTACTGTATATTCTGTATCTAATGTATATTCTGTATCTACTATATATTCTGTATCTAATGTATATTCTATATCTACTGTATATTCTGTATCTAATGTATATTCTGTATCTAATGTATATTCTATATCTAATGTATATTCTGTATCTAATGTATATTCTATAGCCAATGTATATTCTGTATCTAATGTATATTCTCTATCTAATGTATATTCTGTATCTACTGTATATTCTATATCTAATGTATATTCTGTATCTATATTCTATATCTAATGTATATTCTGTATCTACTGTATATTCTGTATCTACTGTATATTCTATATCTAATGAATATTCTGTATCTATATTCTATATCTAATGTGTATTCTGTATCTAATGTATATTCTGTATCTACTGTATATTCTGTATCTAATGTATATTCTGTATCTACTATATATTCTGTATCTAATGTATATTCTGTATCTAATGTATATTCTATATCTTCTGTATATTCTGTATCTAATGTATATTCTGTATCTAATGTATATTCTGTATCTAATGTATATTTTGTATCTAATGTATATTCTCTATCTAATGTATATTCTGTATCTAATGTATATTCTATATCTACTGTATATTCTATAGCCAATGTATTTTCTTTATCTAATGTATATTCTATATCTAGTGTATATTCTATAGCCAATGTATATTCTGTATCTAATGTATATTCTATATCTAATGTATATTCTGTATCTATATTCTATATCTAATGTATATTCTGTATCTAATGTATATTCTCTATCTAATGTATATTCTGTATCTAATGTATATTCTATAGCCAATGTATATTCTGTATCTACTGTATATTCTATATCTAATGTATATTCTGTATCTAATGTATATTCTCTATCTAATGTATATTCTGTATCTAATGTATATTCTATAGCCAATGTATATTTTGTATCTACTGTATATTCTATAGCCAATGTATATTCTGTATCTAATGTATATCTGTATCTAATGTATATTCTGTATCTAATGTATATTCTGTATCTACTGTATATTCTATATCTAATGTATATTCTATATATAATGTATATTCTGTATCTACTGTATATTCTATATCTAATGTATATTCTATATATAATGTATATTCTGTATCTAATGTATATTCTGTATCTAATGTATATTCTGTATCTAATGTATATCTGTATCTAATGTATATTCTGTATCTAATGTATATTCTATATCTAATGTATATTCTATATCTAATGTATATTCTGTATCTAATGTATATTCTGTATCTAATGTATATTCTATATCTAATGTATATTCTGTATCTAATGTATATTTTGTATCTAATGTATATTCTGTATCTAATGTATATTCTATATCTAATGTATATTCTGTATCTATATTCTATATCTAATGTATATTCTGTATCTAATGTATATTCTATAGCCAATGTATATTCTGTATCTAATGTATATTCTATATCTAATGTATATTCTGTATCTATATTCTATATCTAATGTATATTCTGTATCTAATGTATATTCTCTATCTAATGTATATTCTATATCTAATGTATATTCTATATCTACTGTATATTCTATAGCCAATGTATATTCTGTATCTACTGTATATTCTGTATCTAATGTATATTCTATATCTGATGTATATTCTATATCTGATGTATATTCTGTATCTACTGTATATTCTCTATCTAATGTATATTCTATATCTAATGTATATTCTATATCTACTGTATATTCTATAGCCAATGTATATTCTGTATCTACTGTATATTCTATATCTAATGTATATTCTATATCTAATGTATATTCTGTATCTAATGTATATTCTGTATCTAATGTATATTCTGTATCTACTGTATATTCTATATCTACTGTATATTCTATATCTAATGTATATTCTGTATCTAATGTATATTCTATAGCCAATGTATATTCTGTATCTAATGTATATTCTATATCTACTGTATATTCTATATCTAATGTAAATTCTCTATCTAATGTATATTCTGTATCTAATGTATATTCTGTATCTAATGTATATTCTATATCTAATGTATATTTTGTATCTACTGTATATTCTGTATCTAATGTAATGTATATTCTGTATCTAATGTATATTCTATAGCCAATGTATATTCTGTATCTAATGTATATTCTGTATCTACTGTATATTCTGTATCTAATGTATATTCTGTAATTAATGTATATTCTATATCTAATGTATATTCTGTATCTACTGTATATTCTGTATCTACTGTATATTCTGTATCTAATGTATATTCTGTATCTACTGTATATTCTGTATCTACTGTATATTCTGTATCTAATGTATATTCTGTATCTAATGTATATTCTGTATCTAATATATATTCTATATCTACTGTATATTCTGTATCTAATGTATATTCTGTATCTAATGTATATTCTATATCTACTGTATATTCTATATCTAATGTATATTCTATATCTACTGTATATTCTGTATCTAATGTATATTCTGTATCTAATGTATATTCTATATCTAATGTATATTCTATATCTAATGTATATTCTGTATCTACTGTATATTCTATATCTAATGTATATTCTGTATCTAATGTATATTCTGTATCTAATGTATATTCTATATCTAATATATATTCTATATCTAATGTATATTCTATATCTAATGTATATTCTATATCTAATATATATTCTATATCTAATGTATATTCTATATCTACTGTATATTCTATATCTAATGTATATTCTGTATCTAATGTATATTCTATATCTAATGTATATTCTGTATCTAATGTATATTCTGTATCTAATGTATATTCTGTATCTAATGTATATTCTGTATCTAATGTATATTTTAGTATATACTTTATATTCTGTTATGCAGATGAAGCTCCTTGAGACCGAAACGTTCGCACTTTGACACCGAGTATCCATTTGCTATATTTAATTGGTGATTCATTTTTTTTTTTTTTGAAGATTTTGGAATACAGTTTTTCTTACATTGAATGTTGTTGTGCTGAAGTGTGACGGGACTCCCAAATACTTTTTGGCACCTATTTATACGAATGATTTATTCCCTTGTAAGAAGTTGTATTTTTTGTGTATATTTACAAAGAGAAAGAGCGCCGGACCCACAATCACATATGGGGGAGGGGCAGAAAGAGTTTGGGGTTGTTTTGCTGCCTCTAGCACTGGAGGACTTGAGTGTGTGCAAAAGGAGGATTTGGGGCCACAATGTAGGGCCCAGTGTCAGAAAGCAGGGTGTGCGTCCTAAGCCATGGGCCTTACAGCAGGACAGTACCCCTAAAATACTTCAAAAATCAGAGATTTTTTCAGAAATGGATGGAAACAAAGCTTGAGAGTTCTGAAGTGGCTGCAATAAGTGGCCATCTGCAGAAGAAGAGGGGCCCCCAAATATGAGAGACCTGGTGCCATCTGCAGAAGAAGAGGGACCCCCAAATATGAGAGACCTGGAGCCGTCTGCAGAATAAGAGGGGCCCCCAAATATGAGAGACCTGGAGCCATCTGCAGAAGGAGAGGGGCCCCCTAAATATGAGAAACCTGGTGCCATCTGCAGAAGAAGAGGGGCCCCAAATATGAGAGACCTGGAGCCATCTGCAGAAGGAGAGGGGCCCCCTAAATATGAGAAACCTGGTGCCATCTGCAGAAGGAGAGGGGCCCCCTAAATATGAGAAACCTGGTGCCATCTGCAGAAGAAGAGGGGCCCCAAATATGAGAGACCTGGAGCCATCTGCAGAAGGAGAGGGGCCCCCTAAATATGAGAAACCTGGTGCCATCTGCAGAAGGAGAGGGGCCCCCTAAATATGAGAAACCTGGTGCCATCTGCAGAAGAAGAGGGGCCCCCTAAATATGAGAAACCTGGTGCCATCTGCAGAAGGAGAGGGGCCCCCAAATATGAGAGACCTGGTGCCATCTGCAAAAGAAGAGGGGCCCCCTAAATATGAGAAACCTGGTGCCATCTGCAGAAGGAGAGGGGCCCCCTAAATATGAGAGACCTGGTGCCATCTGCAGAAGGAGAGGGGCCCCCTAAATATGAGAAACCTGGTGCCATCTGCAGAAGGAGAGGGGCCCCCTAAATATGAGAAACCTGGAGCCATCTGCAGAAGGAGAGGGGCCCCCTAAATATGAGAGACCTGGTGCCATCTGCAGAAGGAGAGGGGCCCCCTAAATATGAGAAACCTGGTGCCATCTGCAGAAGGAGAGGGGCCCCCTAAATATGAGAAACCTGGTGCCATCTGCAGAAGGAGAGGGGCCCCCAAATATGAGAGACCTGGAGCCATCTGCAGAAGGAGAGGGGCCCCCAAATATGAGAAACCTGGTGCCATCTGCAGAAGGAGAGGGGCCCCCTAAATATGAGAAACCTGGTGCCATCTGCAAAAGAAGAGGGGCCCCCTAAATATGAGAAACCTGGTGCCATCTGCAGAAGGAGAGGGGCCCCCTAAATATGAGAAACCTGGTGCCATCTGCAAAAGAAGAGGGGCCCCCTAAATATGAGAAACCTGGTGCCATCTGCAGAAGGAGAGGGGCCCCCTAAATATGAGAAACCTGGTGCCATCTGCAGAAAAAGAGGGACCCCCAAATATGAGAGACCTGGTGCCATCTGCAGAAGGAGAGGGGCCCCCTAAATATGAGAAACCTGGTGCCATCTGCAAAAGAAGAGGGGCCCCCTAAATATGAGAAACCTGGTGCCATCTGCAGAAGAAGAGGGACCCCCTAAATATGAGAGACCTGGAGCCATCTGCAGAAGGAGAGGGGCCCCCTAAATATGAGAAACCTGGTGCCATCTGCAGAAGAAGAGGGGCCCCCTAAATATGAGAAACCTGGTGCCATCTGCAGAAGGAGAGGGGCCCCCTAAATATGAGAAACCTGGTGCCATCTGCAGAAGAAGAGGGGCCCCCTAAATATGAGAAACCTGGTGCCATCTGCAGAAGGAGAGGGGCCCCCAAATATGAGAGACCTGGTGCCATCTGCAAAAGAAGAGGGGCCCCCTAAATATGAGAGACCTGGAGCCATCTGCAGAAGGAGAGGGGCCCCCTAAATATGAGAGACCTGGTGCCATCTGCAGAAGGAGAGGGGCCCCCTAAATATGAGAAACCTGGTGCCATCTGCAGAAGGAGAGGGGCCCCCTAAATATGAGAAACATGGTGCCATCTGCAGAAGGAGAGGGGCCCCCTAAATATGAGAAACCTGGTGCCATCTGCAAAAGAAGAGGGGCCCCCTAAATATGAGAAACCTGGTGCCATCTGCAGAAGGAGAGGGGCCCCCTAAATATGAGAGACCTGGTGCCATCTGCAGAAGGAGAGGGGCCCCCTAAATATGAGAGACCTGGAGCCATCTGCAGAAGGAGAGGGGCCCCCTAAATATGAGAAACCTGGTGCCATCTGCAGAAGAAGAGGGACCCCCTAAATATGAGAAACCTGGTGCCATCTGCAGAAGGAGAGGGGCCCCCTAAATATGAGAAACCTGGTGCCATCTGCAAAAGAAGAGGGGCCCCCTAAATATGAGAAACCTGGTGCCATCTGCAGAAGAAGAGGGACCCCCTAAATATGAGAGACCTGGTGCCATCTGCAGAAGAAGAGGGACCCCCTAAATATGAGAAACCTGGTGCCATCTGCAGAAGGAGAGGGGCCCCCTAAATATGAGAAACCTGGTGCCATCTGCAAAAGAAGAGGGGCCCCCTAAATATGAGAAACCTGGTGCCATCTGCAGAAGGAGAGGGGCCCCCTAAATATGAGAAACCTGGTGCCATCTGCAGAAGGAGAGGGGCCCCCTAAATATGAGAAACCTGGTGCCATCTGCAGAAAAAGAGGGACCCCCAAATATGAGAGACCTGGTGCCATCTGCAGAAGGAGAGGGGCCCCCTAAATATGAGAAACCTGGTGCCATCTGCAGAAGAAGAGGGACCCCCTAAATATGAGAAACCTGGTGCCATCTGCAGAAGGAGAGGGGCCCCCTAAATATGAGAAACCTGGTGCCATCTGCAGAAGGAGAGGGGCCCCCAAATATGAGAGACCTGGAGCCGTCTGCAGAATAAGAGGGGCCCCCAAATATGAGAGACCTGGAGCCATCTGCAGAAGGAGAGGGGCCCCCTAAATATGAGAAACCTGGTGCCATCTGCAGAAGGAGAGGGGCCCCCTAAATATGAGAAACCTGGTGCCATCTGCAGAAGGAGAGGGGCCCCCTAAATATGAGAAACCTGGTGCCATCTGCAAAAGAAGAGGGGCCCCCTAAATATGAGAAACCTGGTGCCATCTGCAGAAGGAGAGGGGCCCCCTAAATATGAGAAACCTGGTGCCATCTGCAGAAGAAGAGGGACCCCCAAATATGAGAGACCTGGTGCCATCTGCAGAAGGAGAGGGGCCCCCTAAATATGAGAAACCTGGTGCCATCTGCAGAAGGAGAGGGGCCCCCAAATATGAGAGACCTGGTGCCATCTGCAGAAGGAGAGGGGCCCCCTAAATATGAGAAACCTGGTGCCATCTGCAGAAGAAGAGGGGCCCCCTAAATATGAGAAACCTGGTGCCATCTGCAGAAGGAGAGGGGCCCCCTAAATATGAGAAACCTGGTGCCATCTGCAGAAGGAGAGGGGCCCCCTAAATATGAGAGACCTGGTGCCATCTGCAGAAGGAGAGGGGCCCCCTAAATATGAGAAACCTGGTGCCATCTGCAGAAGAAGAGGGACCCCCAAATATGAGAGACCTGGTGCCATCTGCAGAAGGAGAGGGGCCCCCTAAATATGAGAAACCTGGTGCCATCTGCAGAAGGAGAGGGGCCCCCAAATAGAGACCTGGAGCCGTCTGCAGAATAAGAGGGGCCCCCAAATATGAGAGACCTGGAGCCATCTGCAGAAGGAGAGGGGCCCCCTAAATATGAGAAACCTGGTGCCATCTGCAGAAGGAGAGGGGCCCCCTAAATATGAGAAACCTGGTGCCATCTGCAGAAGGAGAGGGGCCCCCTAAATATGAGAAACCTGGTGCCATCTGCAAAAGAAGAGGGACCCCCTAAATATGAGAAACCTGGTGCCATCTGCAGAAGGAGAGGGGCCCCCTAAATATGAGAAACCTGGTGCCATCTGCAGAAGGAGAGGGACCCCCAAATATGAGAGACCTGGTGCCATCTGCAGAAGGAGAGGGGCCCCCTAAATATGAGAGACCTGGTGCCATCTGCAGAAGGAGAGGGGCCCCCAAATATGAGAGACCTGGAGCCGTCTGCAGAATAAGAGGGGCCCCCTAAATATGAGAAACCTGGTGCCATCTGCAGAAGGAGAGGGGCCCCCTAAATATGAGAAACCTGGTGCCATCTGCAAAAGAAGAGGGACCCCCTAAATATGAGAAACCTGGTGCCATCTGCAGAAGGAGAGGGGCCCCCTAAATATGAGAAACCTGGTGCCATCTGCAGAAGGAGAGGGGCCCCCTAAATATGAGAAACCTGGTGCCATCTGCAGAAGGAGAGGGGCCCCCAAATATGAGAGACCTGGAGCCGTCTGCAGAATAAGAGGGGCCCCCAAATTCTCCCTGAGAGGTGGAGGAATCGTATGGATGGGAACAGGAAGTGATTAATTTGTTGTTATTTTTCCAGAGTGTCGGCAACCAAATACAACTTGCCAATACTTTTGCCCATTTGGGGGGTTTTGTGTGAAATTCTGTCATTTTTGGCTTTCTTTATCTGTTTTTGTGTAGCCCTAATACACACCAAGGAATAAATCAGACTGTAGCACAACATGTAATAATAACAATAATCTTCTGGAAAAATTTCAGGGGTGCCAACACTTCTGGCCATGACTGTATAGAACTATATGAAGTATATGTGTGCAGTTACTAAGTGCAGAGCCAAGAGCATTGCTGCTGTCCTACTGTATATGGTGAGGGTGCATATACAGAGCTCCAGCTATCTCATACCTACCCTTAGGGAGACATATTACACTCCTGTTGTCTGAGCTCCCCCTACTGGTGGCTTTGGGCACTCAGCATTTTATTATTTATCTCTACGGGATCAGTTCTCTTCGCCCCCGGGCAGGCAGAGAGTGCACACCTAAGAGCCAGATCTGAATCTGCGACTGGATGGAAATCTACGACAAGTCCTAATAATAAATCTGATGGGGCTGACCCCAGCTCCTGCACCACCTTCCTGCACCCCCATTTCACGAGGGTGGTGTGGGCAGTGGAAAGAGAATGTTGTGACATTCATGTTAACTTTAATTGGTCACAAACCCTTCTCTGGTGTTCACACTGGTGCAGGAAGAGTTCAGTGGGGTTTGTCATATCTGTTGTGGCCCCCTAAAAACCACCGTGCAGGCGCGGCCCCTCACACTTACCTCTTAGTACACTGGTGCCAACGTACATCCCTTTATCTTTCTTTTTATCTTGCACTTGAGCTGTGTACTGATTCATAAAGGACAGACGGAAATGATCAATCACTAGGGTCCCATTCTCATAGACAGTGACGCCTTCAAAATATTCCTCCCCTGTTTGTTGAGTTCCATTGACAGTTCCGGCAATAAGATACCGGGGATGGATCATCTCGCCCTTAAACCAATGCACGCACAGCGGGTCTTGTATATTTACTATAATTAGGGCAACTGGTTGACCAATGACCGCCGGTTTTGGTTTCTGCATTATATTTAGTCCCTGTTCAGTTGGTGTCACCCAAAGAAAAAGCAAACCTGGAAAAAAAACAAGGACTTCATGATTATCACAAGACATCACTATAGATGGGGGACACTCAGCCTGGACGTGCGAGGTGTTAGTAATATTGGGGTCACACAAAAGAAGGAGATTTCACAAGACATCACTATAGACGGGGGACACTCAGCCTGCACGTGCGAGGTGTTAGTAATATTGGGGTCACACAATAGAAGGAGATTTCACAAGACATCACTATAGATGGGGGACACTCAGCCTGCACGTGCGAGGTGTTAGTAATATTGGGGTCACACTCACAATAGAAGGAGATTTCACAAGACATCACTATAGACGGGGGACACTCAGCCTGCACGTGCGAGGTGTTAGTAATATTGGGGTCACACAATAGAAGGAGATTTCACAAGACATCACTATAGACGGGGGACACTCAGCCTGGACGTGCGAGGTGTTAGTAATATTGGGGTCACACTCACAATAGAAGGAGATTTCACAAGACATCACTATAGATGGGGGACACTCAGCCTGCACGTGCGAGGTGTTAGTAATATTGGGGTCACACTCACAATAGGAGATTTCACAAGACATCACTATAGACGGGGGACACTCAGCCTGCACGTGCGAGGTGTTAGTAATATTGGGGTCACACTCACAATAGAAGGAGATTTCACAAGACATCACTATAGACGGGGGACACTCAGCCTGCACGTGCGAGGTGTTAGTAATATTGGGGTCACACTCACAATAGGAGATTTCACAAGACATCACTATAGACGGGGGACACTCAGCCTGCACGTGCGAGGTGTTAGTAATATTGGGGTCACACTCACAATAGAAGGAGATTTCACAAGACATCACTATAGACGGGGGACACTCAGCCTGCACGTGCGAGGTGTTAGTAATATTGGGGTCACACTCACAATAGGAGATTTCACAAGACATCACTATAGATGGGGCAAACTCAGCCTGGACGTGCGAGGTGTTACTAATATTGGGGTCACACAAAAGAAGGAGATTTCACAAGACATCACTATAGACGGGGGACACTCAGCCTGCACGTGCGAGGTGTTACTAATATTGGGGTCACACTCACAATAGAAGGAGATTTCACAAGACATCACTATAGACGGGGGACACTCAGCCTGCACGTGCGAGGTGTTAGTAATATTGGGGTCACACTCACAATAGAAGGAGATTTCACAAGACATCACTATAGATGGGGGACACTCAGCCTGGACGTGTGAGGTGTTAGTAATATTGGGGTCACACTCACAATAGAAGGAGATTTCACAAGACATCACTATAGACGGGGGACACTCAGCCTGGACGTGCGAGGTGTTAGTAATATTGGGGTCACACTCACAATAGAAGGAGATTTCACAAGACATCACTATAGATGGGGGACACTCAGCCTGCACGTGCGAGGTGTTAGTAATATTGGGGTCACACTCACAATAGAAGGAGATTTCACAAGACATCACTATAGACGGGGGACACTCAGCCTGGACGTGCGAGGTGTTAGTAATATTGGGGTCACACTCACAATAGAAGGAGATTTCACAAGACATCACTATAGACGGGGGACACTCAGCCTGGACGTGCGAGGTGTTAGTAATATTGGGGTCACACTCACAATAGAAGGAGATTTCACAAGACATCACTATAGATGGGGGACACTCAGCCTGCACGTGCGAGGTGTTAGTAATATTGGGGTCACACTCACAATAGAAGGAGATTTCACAAGACATCACTATAGACGGGGGACACTCAGCCTGGACGTGCGAGGTGTTAGTAATATTGGGGTCACACTGACAATAGAAGGAGATTTCACAAGACATCACTATAGACGGGGGACACTCAGCCTGGACGTGCGAGGTGTTAGTAATATTGGGGTCACACTCACAATAGAAGGAGATTTCACAAGACATCACTATAGATGGGGGACACTCAGCCTGCACGTGCGAGGTGTTAGTAATATTGGGGTCACACAATAGAAGGAGATTTCACAAGACATCACTATAGACGGGGGACACTCAGCCTGGACGTGCGAGGTGTTAGTAATATTGGGGTCACACTGACAATAGAAGGAGATTTCACAAGACATCACTATAGATGGGGGACACTCAGCCTGCACGTGCGAGGTGTTAGTAATATTTGGGTCACACTCACAATAGAAGGAGATTTCACAAGACATCACTATAGACGGGGGACACTCAGCCTGCACGTGCGAGGTGTTAGTAATATTGGGGTCACACTCACAATAGGAGATTTCACAAGACATCACTATAGATGGGGGACACTCAGCCTGGACGTGCGAGGTGTTAGTAATATTTGGGTCACACTCACAATAGAAGGAGATTTCACAAGACATCACTATAGATGGGGGACACTCAGCCTGCACGTGCGAGGTGTTAGTAATATTGGGGTCACACTCACAATAGAAGGAGATTTCACAAGACATCACTATAGACGGGGGACACTCAGCCTGCACGTGCGAGGTGTTAGTAATATTGGGGTCACACTCACAATAGGAGATTTCACAAGACATCACTATAGACGGGGGACACTCAGCCTGCACGTGCGAGGTGTTAGTAATATTGGGGTCACACTCACAATAGAAGGAGATTTCACAAGACATCACTATAGACGGGGGACACTCAGCCTGCACGTGCGAGGTGTTAGTAATATTGGGGTCACACTCACAATAGGAGATTTCACAAGACATCACTATAGACGGGGGACACTCAGCCTGCACGTGCGAGGTGTTACTAATATTGGGGTCACACTCACAATAGAAGGAGATTTCACAAGACATCACTATAGACGGGGGACACTCAGCCTGCACGTGCGAGGTGTTAGTAATATTGGGGTCACACTCACAATAGAAGGAGATTTCACAAGACATCACTATAGAAGGGGGACACTCAGCCTGGACGTGTGAGGTGTTAGTAATATTGGGGTCACACTCACAATAGAAGGAGATTTCACAAGACATCACTATAGACGGGGGACACTCAGCCTGGACGTGCGAGGTGTTAGTAATATTGGGGTCACACTCACAATAGAAGGAGATTTCACAAGACATCACTATAGATGGGGGACACTCAGCCTGCACGTGCGAGGTGTTAGTAATATTGGGGTCACACTCACAATAGAAGGAGATTTCACAAGACATCACTATAGACGGGGGACACTCAGCCTGGACGTGCGAGGTGTTAGTAATATTGGGGTCACACTCACAATAGAAGGAGATTTCACAAGACATCACTATAGACGGGGGACACTCAGCCTGGACGTGCGAGGTGTTAGTAATATTGGGGTCACACTCACAATAGAAGGAGATTTCACAAGACATCACTATAGATGGGGGACACTCAGCCTGCATGTGCGAGGTGTTAGTAATATTGGGGTCACACTCACAATAGAAGGAGATTTCACAAGACATCACTATAGACGGGGGACACTCAGCCTGGACGTGCGAGGTGTTAGTAATATTGGGGTCACACTGACAATAGAAGGAGATTTCACAAGACATCACTATAGACGGGGGACACTCAGCCTGGACGTGCTAGGTGTTAGTAATATTGGGGTCACACTCACAATAGAAGGAGATTTCACAAGACATCACTATAGATGGGGGACACTCAGCCTGGACGTGCGAGGTGTTAGTAATATTGGGGTCACACTCACAATAGAAGGAGATTTCTCAAGACATCACTATAGATGGGGGACACTCAGCCTGCACGTGCGAGGTGTTAGTAATATTGGGGTCACACAATAGAAGGAGATTTCACAAGACATCACTATAGACGGGGGACACTCAGCCTGGACGTGCGAGGTGTTAGTAATATTGGGGTCACACTGACAATAGAAGGAGATTTCACAAGACATCACTATAGATGGGGGACACTCAGCCTGCACGTGCGAGGTGTTAGTAATATTTGGGTCACACTCACAATAGAAGGAGATTTCACAAGACATCACTATAGACGGGGGACACTCAGCCTGCACGTGCGAGGTGTTAGTAATATTGGGGTCACACTCACAATAGAAGGAGATTTCACAAGACATCACTATAGATGGGGGGCACTAAGCCTGGACGTGCGAGGTGTTAGTAATATTTGGGTCACACTCACAATAGAAGGAGATTTCACAAGACATCACTATAGACGGGGGACACTCAGCCTGCACGTGCGAGGTGTTAGTAATATTGGGGTCACACTGACAATAGAAGGAGATTTCACAAGACATCACTATAGATGGGGGACACTCAGCCTGCACGGGCGAGGTGTTAGTAATATTGGGGTCACACAATAGAAGGAGATTTCACAAGACATCACTATAGACGGGGGACACTCAGCCTGGACGTGCGAGGTGTTAGTAATATTGGGGTCACACTGACAATAGAAGGAGATTTCACAAGACATCACTATAGATGGGGGACACTCAGCCTGCACGTGCGAGGTGTTAGTAATATTGGGGTCACACAATAGAAGGAGATTTCACAAGACATCACTATAGACGGGGGACACTCAGCCTGCACGTGCGAGGTGTTAGTAATATTGGGGTCACACTCACAATAGAAGGAGATTTCACAAGACATCACTATAGATGGGGGGCACTAAGCCTGGACGTGCGAGGTGTTAGTAATATTTGGGTCACACTCACAATAGAAGGAGATTTCACAAGACATCACTATAGATGGGGGACACTCAGCCTGCACGTGCGAGGTGTTAGTAATATTGGGGTCACACAATAGAAGGAGATTTCACAAGACATCACTATAGACGGGGGACACTCAGCCTGGACGTGCGAGATGTTAGTAATATTGGGGTCACACTCACAATAGAAGGAGATTTCACAAGACATTACTATAGACGGGGGACACTCAGCCTGGACGTGCGAGGTGTTAGTAATATTGGGGTCACACTGACAATAGAAGGAGATTTCACAAGACATCACTATAGACGGGGGACACTCAGCCTGGACGTGCGAGGTGTTAGTAATATTGGGGTCACACTGACAATAGAAGGAGATTTCACAAGACATCACTATAGATGGGGGACACTCAGCCTGCACGTGCGAGGTGTTAGTAATATTGGGGTCACACAATAGAAGGAGATTTCACAAGACATCACTATAGACGGGGGACACTCAGCCTGCACGTGCGAGGTGTTAGTAATATTGGGGTCTCACTCACAATAGAAGGAGATTTCACAAGACATCACTATAGACGGGGGACACTCAGCCTGGACGTGCGAGGTGTTAGTAATATTGGGGTCACACTGACAATAGGAGATTTCACAAGACATCACTATAGATGGGGGACACTCAGCCTGCACGTGCGAGGTGTTAGTAATATTGGGGTCACACTGACAATAGAAGGAGATTTCACAAGACATCACTATAGATGGGGGACACTCAGCCTGCACGTGCGAGGTGTTAGTAATATTGGGGTCACACTGACAATAGAAGGAGATTTCACAAGACATCACTATAGACGGGGGACACTCAGCCTGCACGTGCGAGGTGTTAGTAATATTGGGGTCACACTCACAATAGAAGGAGATTTCACAAGACATCACTATAGACGGGGGACACTCAGCCTGCACGTGCGAGGTGTTAGTAATATTGGGGTCACACAATAGAAGGAGATTTCACAAGACATCACTATAGATGGGGGACACTCAGCCTGGACGTGCGAGGTGTTAGTAATATTGGGGTCACACTCACAATAGAAGGAGATTTCACAAGACATCACTATAGACGGGGGACACTCAGCCTGCACGTGCGAGGTGTTAGTAATATTGGGGTCACACTGACAATAGAAGGAGATTTCACAAGACATCACTATAGATGGGGGACACTCAGCCTGCACGTGCGAGGTGTTAGTAATATTGGGGTCACACAATAGAAGGAGATTTCACAAGACATCACTATAGACGGGGGACACTCAGCCTGGACGTGCGAGGTGTTAGTAATATTGGGGTCACACTGACAATAGAAGGAGATTTCACAAGACATCACTATAGATGGGGGACACTCAGCCTGCACGTGCGAGGTGTTAGTAATATTGGGGTCACACAATAGAAGGAGATTTCACAAGACATCACTATAGATGGGGGACACTCAGCCTGCACGTGCGAGGTGTTAGTAATATTGGGGTCACACTCACAATAGAAGGAGATTTCACAAGACATCACTATAGATGGTGGACACTCAGCCTGCACGTGCGAGGTGTTAGTAATATTGGGGTCACACAATAGAAGGAGATTTCACAAGACATCACTATAGATGGGGGACACTCAGCCTGGACGTGCGAGATGTTAGTAATATTGGGGTCTCACTCACAATAGAAGGAGATTTCACAAGACATCACTATAGATGGGGGACACTCAGCCTGCACGTGCGAGGTGTTAGTAATATTGGGGTCTCACTCACAATAGAAGGAGATTTCACAAGACATCACTATAGACGGGGGACACTCAGCCTGGACGTGCGAGGTGTTAGTAATATTGGGGTCACACTGACAATAGGAGATTTCACAAGACATCACTATAGATGGGGGACACTCAGCCTGCACGTGCGAGGTGTTAGTAATATTGGGGTCACACTCACAATAGGAGATTTCACAAGACATCACTATAGATGGGGGACACTCAGCCTGCACGTGCGAGGTGTTAGTAATATTGGGGTCACACTGACAATAGAAGGAGATTTCACAAGACATCACTATAGACGGGGGACACTCAGCCTGCACGTGCGAGGTGTTAGTAATATTGGGGTCACACTCACAATAGAAGGAGATTTCACAAGACATCACTATAGACGGGGGACACTCAGCCTGCACGTGCGAGGTGTTAGTAATATTGGGGTCACACTCACAATAGAAGGAGATTTCACAAGACATCACTATAGATGGGGGACACTCAGCCTGCACGTGCGAGGTGTTAGTAATATTGGGGTCACACAATAGAAGGAGATTTTACAAGACATCACTATAGATGGGGGACACTCAGCCTGGACGTGCGAGGTGTTAGTAATATTGGGGTCACACTGACAATAGAAGGAGATTTCACAAGACATCACTATAGACGGGGGACACTCAGCCTGCACGTGCGAGGTGTTAGTAATATTGGGGTCACACTCACAATAGAAGGAGATTTCACAAGACATCACTATAGACGGGGGACACTCAGCCTGCACGTGCGAGGTGTTAGTAATATTGGGGTCACACAATAGAAGGAGATTTCACAAGACATCACTATAGACGGGGGACACTCAGCCTGCACGTGCGAGGTGTTAGTAATATTGGGGTCACACAATAGAAGGAGATTTCACAAGACATCACTATAGATGGGGGACACTCAGCCTGCACGTGCGAGGTGTTAGTAATATTGGGGTCACACTCACAATAGAAGGAGATTTCACAAGACATCACTATAGACGGGGGACACTCAGCCTGCACGTGCGAGGTGTTAGTAATATTGGGGTCACACAATAGAAGGAGATTTCACAAGACATCACTATAGATGGGGGACACTCAGCCTGCACGTGCGAGGTGTTAGTAATATTGGGGTCACACTCACAATAGAAGGAGATTTCACAAGACATCACTATAGATGGGGGACACTCAGCCTGCACGTGCGAGGTGTTAGTAATATTGGGGTCACACTCACAATAGAAGGAGATTTTACAAGACATCACTATAGATGGGGGACACTCAGCCTGCACGTGCGAGGTGTTAGTAATATTGGGGTCACACTCACAATAGAAGGAGATTTCACAAGACATCACTATAGATGGGGGACACTCAGCCTGGACGTGCGAGGTGTTAGTAATATTGGGGTCACACTCACAATAGAAGGAGATTTCACAAGACATCACTATAGATGGGGGACACTCAGCCTGCACGTGCGAGGTGTTAGTAATATTGGGGTCACACTCACAATAGAAGGAGATTTCACAAGACATCACTATAGATGGGGGACACTCAGCCTGCACGTGCGAGGTGTTAGTAATATTGGGGTCACACTCACAATAGAAGGAGATTTTACAAGACATCACTATAGATGGGGGACACTCAGCCTGCACGTGCGAGGTGTTAGTAATATTGGGGTCACACTCACAATAGAAGGAGATTTCACAAGACATCACTATAGATGGGGGACACTCAGCCTGCACGTGCGAGGTGTTAGTAATATTGGGGTCACACTCACAATAGAAGGAGATTTCACAAGACATCACTATAGACGGGGGACACTCAGCCTGCACGTGCGAGGTGTTAGTAATATTGGGGTCACACAATAGAAGGAGATTTTACAAGACATCACTATAGATGGGGGACACTCAGCCTGCACGTGCGAGGTGTTAGTAATATTGGGGTCACACTCACAATAGAAGGAGATTTTACAAGACATCACTATAGATGGGGGACACTCAGCTTGGACGTGCGAGGTGTTAGTAATGTTGGGGGTCACTCGTGTGTTACATAGATCTGTAGTTTTTGGGGGTGACACCAGGTAATTCCTGCTTTCCCCTGTAGTGGCCGCTGTAGGGTTGTGCATTCATCTTATTGTATATGTCGTATATGAGCTCTGACATCCGGAATGTTCCTTACCTAGCAGTACAAATCCTCTGAAGAAAGGGGGCGACATATTGGAGGGTGCAGATTCTTTCCACGAGCCTGAGATATTACCCTGTGTACAGACACAAGAAGAATATAGAATGGTGCAACGTTAATATCTATCCTCGCGTCATGGGGGGGGGGGGGGAGGGGCTTTTTGTTTTGTTTTCTTTACAGTACTGGCCATCAATCTTAGTAACAAGACTCAATGACAATATACTGACTCATGGAGATATCTGTATACGCTGCTGACAGACTCCCTGTATATATATATATATCCTATCCTACTACTATTATACATGTGACAGTATATATATATATATCCTATCCTACTACTATTATACATGTGACAGTATATATATATCCTATCCTACTATTATACATGTGACAGTATATATATATCCTATCCTACTACTATTATACATGTGACAGTATATATATATATCCTATCCTACTACTACTATTATACATGTGACAGTATATATATATATCCTATCCTACTACTACTATTATACATGTGACAGTATATATATATCCTATCCTACTACTACTATTATACATGTGACAGTATATATATATCTTATCCTACTACTATTATACATGTGACAGTATATATATATCCTATCCTACTACTACTATACATGTGACAGTATATATATATCCTATCCTACTACTATTATACATGTGACAGTATATATATATCCTATCCTACTACTATTATACATGTGACAGTATATATATATCCTATCCTACTACTATTATACATGTGACAGTATATATATATCTTATCCTACTACTATTATACATGTGACAGTATATATATATCCTATCCTACTACTATTATACATGTGACAGTATATATATATATCCTATCCTACTACTACTATTATACATGTGACAGTATATATATATCCTATCCTACTACTATTATACATGTGACAGTATATATATATCCTATCCTACTACTATTATACATGTGACAGTATATATATATCCTATCCTACTAATATTATACATGTGACAGTATATATATATCCCATCCTACTACTATTATACATGTGACAGTATATATATATCCCATCCTACTACTATTATACATGTGACAGTATATATATATCCTATCCTACTACTATTATACATGTGACAGTATATATATATCCTATCCTACTACTATTATACATGTGACAGTATATATATATCCTATCCTACTACTATTATACATGTGACAGTATATATATATCCTATCCTACTACTATTATACATGTGACAGTATATATATATCCTATCCTACTACTATTATACATGTGACAGTATATATATATCCTATCCTACTACTATTATACATGTGACAGTATATATATATCCTATCCTACTACTATTATACATGTGACAGTATATATATATCCTATCCTCCTACTACTATTATACATGTGACAGTATATATATATCCTATCCTCCTACTACTATTATACATGTGACAGTATATATATATCCTATCCTACTACTATTATACATGTGACAGTATATATATATCCTATCCTACTACTATTATACATGTGACAGTATATATATATCCTATCCTCCTACTACTATTATACATGTGACAGTATATATATATCCTATCCTACTACTATTATACATGTGACAGTATATATATATCCTATCCTACTACTATTATACATGTGACAGTATATATATATCCTATCCTCCTACTACTATTATACATGTGACAGTATATATATATCCTATCCTACTACTATTATACATGTGACAGTATATATATATCCTATCCTACTACTATTATACATGTGACAGTATATATATATCCTATCCTACTACTACTATTATACATGTGACAGTATATATATATCTTATCCTACTACTATTATACATGTGACAGTATATATATATCCTATCCTACTACTATTATACATGTGACAGTATATATATATCCTATCCTCCTACTACTATTATACATGTGACAGTATATATATATCCTATCCTACTACTACTATTATACATGTGACAGTATATATATATCCTATCCTACTACTATTATACATGTGACAGTATATATATATCCTATCCTACTATTATACATGTGACAGTATATATATATCCTATCCTACTACTATTATACATGTGACAGTATATATATATCCTATCCTCCTACTACTATTATACATGTGACAGTATATATATATCCTATCCTACTACTACTATTATACATGTGACAGTATATATATATCTTATCCTACTACTATTATACATGTGACAGTATATATATATCCTATCCTACTACTACTATACATGTGACAGTATATATATATCCTATCCTACTACTATTATACATGTGACAGTATATATATATCCTATCCTACTACTATTATACATGTGACAGTATATATATATCCTATCCTACTACTATTATACATGTGACAGTATATATATATCTTATCCTACTACTATTATACATGTGACAGTATATATATATCCTATCCTACTACTATTATACATGTGACAGTATATATATATATCCTATCCTACTACTACTATTATACATGTGACAGTATATATATATCCTATCCTACTACTATTATACATGTGACAGTATATATATATCCTATCCTACTACTATTATACATGTGACAGTATATATATATCCTATCCTACTAATATTATACATGTGACAGTATATATATATCCCATCCTACTACTATTATACATGTGACAGTATATATATATCCCATCCTACTACTATTATACATGTGACAGTATATATATATCCTATCCTACTACTATTATACATGTGACAGTATATATATATCCTATCCTACTACTATTATACATGTGACAGTATATATATATCCTATCCTACTACTATTATACATGTGACAGTATATATATATCCTATCCTACTACTATTATACATGTGACAGTATATATATATCCTATCCTACTACTATTATACATGTGACAGTATATATATATCCTATCCTACTACTATTATACATGTGACAGTATATATATATCCTATCCTACTACTATTATACATGTGACAGTATATATATATCCTATCCTCCTACTACTATTATACATGTGACAGTATATATATATCCTATCCTCCTACTACTATTATACATGTGACAGTATATATATATCCTATCCTACTACTATTATACATGTGACAGTATATATATATCCTATCCTACTACTATTATACATGTGACAGTATATATATATCCTATCCTCCTACTACTATTATACATGTGACAGTATATATATATCCTATCCTACTACTATTATACATGTGACAGTATATATATATCCTATCCTACTACTATTATACATGTGACAGTATATATATATCCTATCCTCCTACTACTATTATACATGTGACAGTATATATATATCCTATCCTACTACTATTATACATGTGACAGTATATATATATCCTATCCTACTACTATTATACATGTGACAGTATATATATATCCTATCCTACTACTACTATTATACATGTGACAGTATATATATATCTTATCCTACTACTATTATACATGTGACAGTATATATATATCCTATCCTACTACTATTATACATGTGACAGTATATATATATCCTATCCTCCTACTACTATTATACATGTGACAGTATATATATATCCTATCCTACTACTATTATACATGTGACAGTATATATATATCCTATCCTCCTACTACTATTATACATGTGACAGTATATATATATCCTATCCTACTACTATTATACATGTGACAGTATATATATATCCTATCCTACTACTATTATACATGTGACAGTATATATATATCCTATCCTACTATTATACATGTGACAGTATATATATATCCTATCCTACTACTATTATACATGTGACAGTATATATATATCCTATCCTCCTACTACTATTATACATGTGACAGTATATATATATCCTATCCTACTACTATTATACATGTGACAGTATATATATATCCTATCCTACTACTACTATTATACATGTGACAGTATATATATATCCTATCCTACTACTATTATACATGTGACAGTATATATATATCCTATCCTACTACTATTATACATGTGACAGTATATATATATCCTATCCTACTATTATACATGTGACAGTATATATATATCCTATCCTACTACTATTATACATGTGACAGTATATATATATCCTATCCTACTACTATTATACATGTGACAGTATATATATATCCTATCCTACTACTACTATTATACATGTGACAGTATATATATATCTTATCCTACTACTATTATACATGTGACAGTATATATATATCCTATCCTACTACTATTATACATGTGACAGTATATATATATCCTATCCTCCTACTACTATTATACATGTGACAGTATATATATATCCTATCCTACTACTATTATACATGTGACAGTATATATATATCCTATCCTACTACTATTATACATGTGACAGTATATATATATCCTATCCTACTACTATTATACATGTGACAGTATATATATATCCTATCCTACTACTATTATACATGTGACAGTTTGGACGTTTGTTCCTCAATCACAGAAACCACTGAGCGGATTTGGATGAGATTTGTCCCATAGATACTCTGTAACCTGGAGTAACACATCGGCTACTTTGTATTCCGGTAAATGACATGGCTTCACTACTGTTCTGGATTTATGGTCACATACTATATTATAATATTAACAATACATGTTATTTCTATAGCGCCAACATATTCCACAGCGCTGTACAATTTGTAGGGTTCAAATACAGACAGATACATTACAAAGAGAATCATTTCACACAATGGGACTGAGGGCCCTGCTCACAAGAGCTTACAGTCTATGAGGTAGAGGGGGGGACACAAGAGCTTACAATCTATGAGGTAGAGGGGGGACACAAGAGCTTACAGTCTATGAGGTAGAGGGGGGACACAAGAGCTTACAATCTATGAGGTAGAGGGGGGACACAAGAGCTTACAATCTATGAGGTAGAGGGGGGGACACAAG
Organism: Leptodactylus fuscus; assembly: GCF_031893055.1. NCBI lineage: Eukaryota > Metazoa > Chordata > Amphibia > Anura > Leptodactylidae > Leptodactylus > Leptodactylus fuscus. The sequence continues at coordinate 409,009 of NW_027440757.1, read as the reverse complement.
AGCTTACAATCTATGAGGTAGAGGGGGGACACAAGAGCTTACACTCTATGGGGTAGAGGGGGGGACACAAGAGCTTACAATCTATGAGGTAGAGGGGGGACACAAGAGCTTACAATCTATGAGGTAGAGGGGGTGACACAAGAGCTTACAATCTATGAGGAGGTAGGGGACACAAGAGCTTACAATCTATGAGGTAGAGGGGGGACACAAGAGCTTACAGTCTATGAGGTAGAGGGGGGACACAAGAGCTTACACTCTATGGGGTAGAGGGGGGGACACAAGAGCTTACAATCTATGAGGTAGAGGGGGGGACACAGGAGGTAGCAGGGGCGGCATTACTTATACAGGGGTCAGACACTTCTGTAATAGAGGTGACTGTCATTACACAAACATAAGACTTTATGAGCCGTCACCAGTCGTGTCCTGTAACATGTGGATGGAGCTCGGACCTATAAAGTTATCCTGAGATGACATCATATCATGTGGGGGCGGGGACAGAGGAGGGGGAAGGGTTTACGTTAGACATTGTGATCGGCCGCTCTGATAAGATGCGTCTTTAGTTTGCGTTTGAAACTGTAGAAATTGGGAGTTCCTCTGATTGTCGGGGGTAGAGCATTCCAGAGAAGTGGTGCAGCTCGGGAGAAGTCTTGTATACGAGCGGGGGAGGTTCTGATAATAGAGGATGGAAGTGTTAGGTCATTGAGTGAGCGGAGAACACGGGTTGGGCGGTAGACAGAGATGAGGGAGGAGATGTATGGGGGTGCGGCATTATGGAGATCCTTGTGGGGGAGGGGGAGAACTTTATATTGTATTCTATGATGAATAGGCAGCCAATGTAACGACTGGCGCAGACCGGAGGCCTCGCTGTAGTGACCGGCACAGACCGGAGGCCTCGCTGTAGTGACCGGCACAGACCGGAGGCCTCGCTGTAGTGACCGGCACAGACCGGAGGCCTCGCTGTAGTGACCGGCACAGACCGGAGGCCTCGCTGTAGTGACCGGCACAGACCCGAGGCCTCGCTGTAGTGTCTGGCACAGACCCGAGGCCTCGCTGTAGTGACCGGCACAGACCGGAGGCCTCGCTGTAGTGACCAGCACAGACCGGAGGCATCGCTGTAGTGACCGGCACAGACCCGAGGCCTCGCTGTAGTGACCGGCACAGACCGGAGGCCTCGCTGTAGTGACCGGCACAGACCGGAGGCCTCGCTGTAGTGACCGGCACAGACCCGAGGCCTCGCTGTAGTGACCGGCACAGACCCGAGGCCTCGCTGTAGTGACCGGCACAGACCGGAGGCCTCGCTGTAGTGACCGGCACAGACCGGAGGCCTCGCTGTAGTGACCGGCACAGACCGGAGGCCTCGCTGTAGTGACCGGCACAGACCGGAGGCCTCGCTGTAGTGACCGGCACAGACCGGAGGCCTCGCTGTAGTGACCGGCACAGACCCGAGGCCTCGCTGTAGTGTCTGGCACAGACCCGAGGCCTCGCTGTAGTGACCGGCACAGACCGGAGGCCTCGCTGTAGTGACCAGCACAGACCCGAGGCCTCGCTGTAGTGACCGGCACAGACCCGAGGCCTCGCTGTAGTGACCGGCACAGACCCGAGGCCTCGCTGTAGTGACCGGCACAGACCCAAGGCCTCGCTGTAGTGTCCGGCACAGACCCGAGGCCTCGCTGTAGTGACCGGCACAGACCGGAGGCCTCGCTGTAGTGACCGGCACAGACCGGAGGCCTCGCTGTAGTGACCGGCACAGACCCGAGGCCTCGCTGTAGTGACCGGCACAGACCGGAGGCCTCGCTGTAGTGACCGGCACAGACCGGAGGCCTCGCTGTAGTGACCGGCACAGACCCGAGGCCTCGCTGTAGTGACCGGCACAGACCGGAGGCCTCGCTGTAGTGACCGGCACAGACCCGAGGCCTCGCTGTAGTGACCGCCACAGACCGGAGGCCTCGCTGTAGTGACCGGCACAGACCGGAGGCCTCGCTGTAGTGACCGCCACAGACCCGAGGCCTCGCTGTAGTGACCGGCACAGACCGGAGGCCTCGCTGTAGTGACCGGCACAGACCGGAGGCCTCGCTGTAGTGACCGGCACAGACCGGAGGCATCGCTGTAGTGACCGGCACAGACCGGAGGCCTCGCTGTAGTGACCGGCACAGACCCGAGGCCTCGCTGTAGTGTCTGGCACAGACCCGAGGCCTCGCTGTAGTGACCGGCACAGACCGGAGGCCTCGCTGTAGTGACCGGCACAGACCCGAGGCCTCGCTGTAGTGACCGGCACAGACCGGAGGCCTCGCTGTAGTGACCGGCACAGACCGGAGGCCTCGCTGTAGTGACCGGCACAGACCGGAGGCCTCGCTGTAGTGACCGGCACAGACCGGAGGCCTCGCTGTAGTGACCGGCACAGACCCGAGGCCTCGCTGTAGTGACCGGCACAGACCGGAGGCCTCGCTGTAGTGACCGGCACAGACCGGAGGCCTCGCTGTAGTGACCGGCACAGACCCGAGGCCTCGCTGTAGTGACCGGCACAGACCGGAGGCCTCGCTGTAGTGACCGGCACAGACCCGAGGCCTCGCTGTAGTGTCTGGCACAGACCCGAGGCCTCGCTGTAGTGACCGGCACAGACTGGAGGCCTCGCTGTAGTGACCGGCACAGACCCGAGGCCTCGCTGTAGTGACCGCCACAGACCGGAGGCCTCGCTGTAGTGACCGCCACAGACCGGAGGCCTCGCTGTAGTGACCGGCACAGACCCGAGGCCTCGCTGTAGTGTCTGGCACAGACCCGAGGCCTCGCTGTAGTGACCGGCACAGACCCGAGGCCTCGCTGTAGTGACCACCACAGACCCGAGGCCTCGCTGTAGTGACCGGCACAGACCGGAGGCCTCGCTGTAGTGACCGGCACAGACCGGAGGCCTCGCTGTAGTGACCGCCACAGACCCGAGGCCTCGCTGTAGTGACCGGCACAGACCGGAGGCCTCGCTGTAGTGACCGGCACAGACCGGAGGCCTCGCTGTAGTGACCGGCACAGACCGGAGGCATCGCTGTAGTGACCGGCACAGACCGGAGGCCTCGCTGTAGTGTCTGGCACAGACCCGAGGCCTCGCTGTAGTGACCGGCACAGACCCGAGGCCTCGCTGTAGTGACCGGCACAGACCGGAGGCCTCGCTCTAGTGACCGGCACAGACCAGAGGCCTCGCTGTAGTGACCGGCACAGACCGGAGGCCTCGCTGTAGTGACCGGCACAGACCCGAGGCCTCGCTGTAGTGTCTGGCACAGACCGGAGGCCTCGCTGTAGTGACCGGCACAGACCCGAGGCCTCGCTGTAGTGACCGCCACAGACCGGAGGCCTCGCTGTAGTGACCGGCACAGACCGGAGGCCTCGCTGTAGTGACCGGCACAGACCCGAGGCCTCGCTGTAGTGTCTGGCACAGACCCGAGGCCTCGCTGTAGTGACCGGCACAGACCCGAGGCCTCGCTGTAGTGTCTGGCACAGACCGGAGGCCTCGCTGTAGTGACCGGCACAGACCGGAGGCCTCGCTGTAGTGTCTGGCACAGACCGGAGGCCTCGCTGTAGTGACCGGCACAGACCCGAGGCCTCGCTGTAGTGACCGCCACAGACCGGAGGCCTCGCTGTAGTGACCGGCACAGACCGGAGGCCTCGCTGTAGTGACCGGCACAGACCCGAGGCCTCGCTGTAGTGTCTGGCACAGACCCGAGGCCTCGCTGTAGTGACCGGCACAGACCCGAGGCCTCGCTGTAGTGTCTGGCACAGACCGGAGGCCTCGCTGTAGTGACCGGCACAGACCGGAGGCCTCGCTGTAGTGACCGGCACAGACCGGAGGCCTCGCTGTAGTGACCGGCACAGACCGGAGGCCTCGCTGTAGTGACCGGCACAGACCCGAGGCCTCGCTGTAGTGTCTGGCACAGACCCGAGGCCTCGCTGTAGTGACCGGCACAGACCGGAGGCCTCGCTGTAGTGACCGGCACAGACCGGAGGCCTCGCTGTAGTGACCAGCACAGACCCGAGGCCTCACTGTAGTGACCGGCACAGACCCGAGGCCTCGCTGTAGTGACCGGCACAGACCGGAGGCCTCGCTGTAGTGACCGGCACAGACCGGAGGCCTCGCTGTAGTGACCGGCACAGACCCGAGGCCTCGCTGTAGTGTCTGGCACAGACCGGAGGCCTCGCTGTAGTGACCGGCACAGACCGGAGGCCTCGCTGTAGTGACCGGCACAGACCGGAGGCCTCGCTGTAGTGACCGGCACAGACCGGAGGCCTCGCTGTAGTGACCGGCACAGACCCGAGGCCTCGCTGTAGTGTCTGGCACAGACCCGAGGCCTCGCTGTAGTGACCGGCACAGACCCGAGGCCTCGCTGTAGTGACCGGCACAGACCGGAGGCCTCGCTGTAGTGACCGGCACAGACCGGAGGCCTTGCTGTAGTGACCGGCACAGACCGGAGGCCTCGCTGTAGTGACCGGCACAGACCGGAGGCCTCGCTGTAGTGACCGGCACAGACCCGAGGCCTCGCTGTAGTGTCTGGCACAGACCCGAGGCCTCGCTGTAGTGACCGGCACAGACCGGAGGCCTCGCTGTAGTGACCGGCACAGACCGGAGGCCTCGCTGTAGTGACCAGCACAGACCCGAGGCCTCACTGTAGTGACCGGCACAGACCCGAGGCCTCGCTGTAGTGACCGGCACAGACCCGAGGCCTCGCTGTAGTGACCGGCACAGACCGGAGGCCTCGCTGTAGTGACCGGCACAGACCCGAGGCCTCGCTGTAGTGTCTGGCACAGACCGGAGGCCTCGCTGTAGTGACCGGCACAGACCGGAGGCCTCGCTGTAGTGACCGGCACAGACCGGAGGCCTCGCTGTAGTGACCGGCACAGACCGGAGGCCTCGCTGTAGTGACCGGCACAGACCCGAGGCCTCGCTGTAGTGACCGGCACAGACCCGAGGCCTCGCTGTAGTGTCTGGCACAGACCCGAGGCCTCGCTGTAGTGACCGGCACAGACCGGAGGCCTCGCTGTAGTGACCGGCACAGACCGGAGTCCTCGCTGTAGTGACCGGCACAGACCGGAGGCCTCGCTGTAGTGACCGCCACAGACCGGAGGCCTCGCTGTAGTGACCGGCACAGACCGGAGGCCTCGCTGTAGTGACCGGCACAGACCGGAGGCCTCGCTGTAGTGACCGGCACAGACCGGAGGCCTCGCTGTAGTGACCGGCACAGACCGGAGGCCTCGCTGTAGTGACCGGCACAGACCGGAGTCCTCGCTGTAGTGACCGGCACAGACCGGAGGCCTCGCTGTAGTGACCGGCACAGACCGGAGGCCTCGCTGTAGTGACCGGCACAGACCGGAGGCCTCGCTGTAGTGACCGGCACAGACCGGAGGCCTCGCTGTAGTGTCTGGCACAGACCGGAGGCCTCGCTGTAGTGTCTGGCACAGACCGGAGGCCTCGCTGTAGTGTCTGGCACAGACCGGAGGCCTCGCTGTAGTGTCTGGCACAGACCGGAGGCCTCGCTGTAGTGACCGGCACAGACCGGAGGCCTCGCTGTAGTGTCTGGCACAGACCGGAGGCCTCGCTGTAGTGACCGGCACAGACCGGAGGCCTCGCTGTAGTGACCGGCACAGACCGGAGGCCTCGCTGTAGTGACCGGCACAGACCGGAGGCCTCGCTGTAGTGACCGGCACAGACCGGAGGCCTCGCTGTAGTGTCTGGCACAGACCGGAGGCCTCGCTGTAGTGTCTGGCACAGACCGGAGGCCTCGCTGTAGTGACCGGCACAGACCCGAGGCCTCGCTGTAGTGACCGGCACAGACCGGGTGTATTCTGGAGATGTTTTTGAACGTGCGAGTGATTCAATATGAGGGGTGAAGGAAAGGTCTGCGTCACACATGGCCCTGAGGAACCCCAACAGCAAGGGAAAGAGGGGAGGAAACAGAGCCTGCAAATGATAGACTGAAAGTGCGGTCTGAGAGATAAGAGGAGAACCAGGAGAGCGCAGTGTCCATGAGGCCGACTGAGCGGAGCAGAGTGAGGAGGAGATGATGGTCAACAGTGTCAAAAGCTGCAGAGAGGTCCAGAAGAATAAGAAGAGAGAAGTCACCATTGGATTTAGCCATTAGGAGATCATTAGAGACTTTTGTGAGAGCCGTTTCAGTAGAGTGCAGAGAGCGGAAACCAGATTGTAAGGGGTCAAGCAGAGAGTTAGCAGAGAGATAGCGGATTACTCGAGAATAGACCAGGCGTTCCAAGAGGTTAGAGATGGACACTGCTCCTGCAGCCGCTTATCTCAGGTCCCAGGTCTGTTATCTCTCTATGTAACACTCAGCTAACCCTCAGTCCATTGTGTACAAGCATCTGCATATTATCTGATCTGCTCCAGGCAGTGCTGACACACTGGAGGGGAATCACCTTTACTCCACATTGGCAGTTTGCTGATATTAAACATGGCGGGAAAAAGAAAATCTAATTTGTTGCAAACACTGAGAGCTATGAAGGAGCCAGAAGTCACAGAGTTCTCCTCAAGCGGAGCTGACGGGATCATCGGCGCCAACAACACGCTCATTATATGAGCGGCCCAGCGAGCTGCTGAGATGCCAGAACAATCACAGGCATGGCAAGAGGAACAAGGTCAGCAGCAGGACAGCATGAGAGCTGCCGAAACGCCGGAGCAGGCAAACCATCGACGGCAGCAATTTGCTGAATATAGGCGGATCATCGGCGCCAACAACACCCAGACAAAGTAGCGGGAAGAGGCTAGTGTGTGTATATATATCTATATATTATATATATTATATATTATATATATTATTATATTTATATATATTATTATATTATATACTGACACATGTTATATCTCTATACACTGCTGACAGACTCCCTGTATATATCTATATATTACATAACACATGGTATATCTCTATACACTGCTGACAGACTCCCTGTATATATCTATATATTACATATACAATATACTGACACATGGTATATCCCTATATACTGCTGACAGACTCCCTGTATATATCTATATATTACACATACAATATACTGACACATGGTATATCTCTATACACTGCTGACAGACTCCCTGTATATATCTATATATTACATATACAATATACTGACACATGGTATATCCCTATATACTGCTGACAGACTCCCTGTATATATCTATATATTACACATACAATATACTGACACATGGTATATCTCTATACACTGCTGACAGACTCCCTGTATATATCTATATATTACATATACAATATACTGACACATGGTATATCTCTATACACTGCTGACAGACTCCCTGTATATATCTATATATTACATATACAATATACTGACACATGGTATATCTCTATACACTGCTGACAGACTCCCTGTATATATCTATATATTACATATACAATATACTGACACATGGTATATCTCTATACACTGCTGACAGACTCCCTGTATATATCTATATATTACATATACAATATACTGACACATGGTATATCTCTATACATTGCTGACAGACTCCCTGTATATATCTATATATTACACATACAATATACTGACACATGTTATATCTCTATACACTGCTGACAGACTCTCTGTATATATCTATATATTACATAACACATGGTATATCTCTATACACTGCTCACAGACTGCGGTGGATCATCGTGGTTTATTCCGCAGTTTTCCCTTCATCCATATTACGGATTTATGACGAGATTCGGAAATGTTTCTGACACTTTATCGTATGTTCCCCGAAGCCTGAGGAATAAAACTCCAGAAGAGTGTCATAGCATTAGCACAAGGAGACGTCAGACTCACCGGGATTCTTGTAGGGAGATGGAAACTGATATAAGATGAGCGGATAATTTATAGCTGAGTGTCAGGGGTGGGAGCGCTGTGACAGATAAGAAGGGTGTAGTGGGTGTAACCGCCTTCCCAAATACCAAAGAAGGGTAATTATGGGCGAGTCTGATATCAGCAAAAGAAAGACAACACCGAAGAAAGGAGCGCTGCTCTGAGGTCAATGCCATACTCCACCTGTGAGTGTAATGCCCAGGAATAAACAGCATATCATATAGGCAATATCCCCCAACTCAAGGCTATCACAGCCCATGGCGGCCCGCCCGTCAGGCACCTGTACCCTCAAAGAATGGCGCAACCCATACCTCCCAACCGTCCTGGATTCCGCGGGACATTCACCGATTCGGTCTCCTGTCCCGCGGTCCCGGTCTGCGGAAGGTATGTACCGGTTTCATCTCATCGGCGTATGGAGGACACCAATGAGCTGAATACATAGGCCATTAAAGCAGGAGCTGTCACAGTTCAGCTCCTGCCTTACCGCTGCGCTCCGGCTCCTGCATGTGTAGGCGCCATGTGATGACGTCACATCGGGCCTACAGGTATGTGACTGGAGTCAGAGAGTGATAACAGGGGCCCCCCGGAGCGCCTAGCCTGGGGGACACATGTTTTGCCTATGTTTTCTGTGTTGTTTGCTGTGTTTTTTCTCCCCCTCCCCCTCTTCTTCCCCCTTCTAGGTATCGCCATGTTACTCACCATGGGCGCTTCCTGCAGCTGGTGTTTTGGTTGCAGCCATCTTCGGATTGGTCCAGAAATCCTAAACAGCGGGAAAAAATTGAAATATAAAGGAGGTGTTTGCCGGGCTCAAGCATTCGCCGGCTAGAAGTAGCTGAAGACATCAAAGCTCCCGGCCGCCCGCCCTTATTTTGTTTGACCTTGAGAGACTGTCGCGTTGCTTTGTTAGAGGGTAATGCTGGCTGGACTAGGTTCTTTGGTGATTATTATTTTGTTATTTGAATTATTTGGTATTTCTATTGGTTCAATTTGGTTTATGATTATTGGTGTCACGGGATGGTTAGAGTCTATACTATAGGCAATGTGTAATATATATTTCATGTGGAATGTATTCTCTAACCTGTTATATACATCAATGTGTAGTTGGCTGATTAGGGTCTAGTGTGTTAGCACATTGTATGCAAATACCTCTAACTAGTGAGGACCAGTGAGGACAATGGGTGGAGATAATCTGATCAGTGTCTCCAAGAAGATGTTGGACGGTGCATTGTCCATAGTAGACAGGGAGTCTGCTCTCCTTGGTATAGGTGAGGGGGGAAGGATCTGTGACTCAGCCCTTCCCACCCACAGATATAGGTGTAACAGTTTAGTATATAGTTGTAGCTTGCAGTTAGTATGTGTTAGCCGGCCTGTGCACAGCTCTGCAGAGAGCCAGGACTTAGTTACAGGACCAAGGAACCAAAGCTATCATTGGATTGTGACTTCTGTGGACTTATTGTTATTACGGTTGATGTGACCGCCGCCGGCTACTAACTTTGTGGATTACAATAAATTGCTGTTGTCTCCCGACCTCTTGCGTCCGTGTTGATTCAAAAGACCATCCGGAGGAAGACGTATACCTTTGCTCCGTGACAACTGGTTGGCAGCGGTGGGATCAACAGCGGACAGCGAGATGGACTACAGCAGCCCAGCGATTAATGGAGCCACAACCTCAGAATACAGGAACTGGACTATGGCACGTCTACAAGTAAGGGCCCGGGAACTAAACCTGAGTTACCAGGGAAGAACGAAAGATCAACTGATCGAGGCACTGGAGGAGATGACCCTGCAAAGCGACCATGAGGAGGGCTGCCCCCAGGAGACTGGAGAGATACGGGAGTGGCAGGTACAGACCCAAAAGAGCAGATGGGTTGTTTTGTATGAGGAGGAGTTGGCAGTGCTGGGGCTAGGAGCAACTGCAGAGCAAAGGAGTAGAGCATTACAGAGGGCTCAGGAAACGGAGAAGGAGGAACAGAGAATGGCGCATGAAAAGGAAAGAATGGCGCATGAAATGCGAATGGCTGAGATAACTACGCGGAATTATAATCAAACGTCGGCCCCCAGCCCAACAGTGAGAGAACCACCATATGTCTCCCATAAACACTTCAAGACCTTTGATGAAGCGGCTGGGGATGTTGATGGATATTTTCAGGACTTCGAACACCAGTGCCACCTGATGGAAGTCCCAGAGAAGGATTGGGTCCGGTATCTGGTGGGGCACCTACGAGATGGGGCTGCGGAAGCTCTCAGAGCCATGGACCCTAGTGATCAGCGGGACTATGAGGCCATTAAAAGAGCGGTGCAGAAGTATTATGCCGTCACTCCAGAGACCTACCGAGTTCAATTCCGCTCTTTGTCTTACAATGGGGGAAGCTCCTTCCACATGTTCGCCCACAAGTTGAAGCAAGCATGCAAGCGCTGGCTAGAAGGAGAGGAGGCTGTCACAGTCGATAAGATCCTCCAAGTCATACTTAAGGAACAGTTCTTTTCCCAGTGCCCCGCTGAGATCCGTGAGTGGGTGCTGGAACGGAACCCAGCCACAGTGGAGCAAGCTGCTTCCCTTGCAGATGAGGGCCTGACCATCAAGCCGCAGTGGAAGAGGTTGTTTGCAGAGGAGCGGAAAACTACCACAGTCCGCCAGACACCCTTCAGCCAGCCACCCACCTTTCGTGCCCGGCCTCAGGATTACAATTCCCCCTCTACCCCTGCCCCAGCCCATCGGCCTCCAGCTATGAACAACCCTGTCCCTAGACAACGACCTACTGGAAGAATGCTAGAGCGCAGATGTTTTGGGTGCGGGCGGCCTGGACATTTGCAAGCTAGTTGCCCTGTTAACATGGGGGCACGGGCCACCGTGGCATCCCGGCCTATTCACTACCTGGGAACCACCCCTAGGACTGAAAGTTTGGCCCCATTTCCAGATGACTCCATGAATGACACATCTGTTCCACCTCCAGGGGTCTATGGGATTCAGCCTTCCGCCACACATCCCGCAAACCTTCAGCGGAAGCACTTGCAGGAGGTCCTACTGGATGGCCGAACAGTTGTTGGATTCCGGGACTCGGGAGCTTTCCTAACGGTAGCGGACCCCCGAGTGGTTCGACCCGAGGCCCTAGAGGAGGGCCCTGGCCTTTCTATCGAGTTGGCAGGAGGTACTCGGAAACGTATTCCTAAAGCTACCGTGGAACTCGACTATGGTTATGGACCAAAACGATGCACAATTGGTGTGATGAGCGGGCTGCCGGCCGATGTTCTGTTAGGCAACGATGTTGGAAATCTACAGTGCCACTTTGTGGGAGCAGTGACCCGAAGCCAAGCTCAGAGAGACGCCAACATGGATCGACCGGATTTTTTGCCAGATGCCAGCCCTTCAACTCTACAACTTTACCATTCAGTACCGCCGAGGGAACCAACACCAGAACGCAGATGGGTTATCCCGGCAGGAGGACATATGGGCTATAGAGACTGATGTGCATTCCCCAATTTACCTGTGTAGGCCAATTGTGTCATGCACATGTTTTGAGAGGGGGAGGGGTTGTCACGGGATGGTTAGAGTCTATACTATAGGCAATGTGTAATATATATTTCATGTGGAATGTATTCTCTAACCTGTTATATACATCAATGTGTAGTTGGCTGATTAGGGTCTAGTGTGTTAGCACATTGTATGCAAATACCTCTAACTAGTGAGGACCAGTGAGGACAATGGGTGGAGATAATCTGATCAGTGTCTCCAAGAAGATGTTGGACTGTGCATTGTCCATAGTAGACAGGGAGTCTGCTCTCCTTGGTATAGGTGAGGGGGGAAGGATCTGTGACTCAGCCCTTCCCACCCACAGATATAGGTGTAACAGTTTAGTATATAGTTGTAGCTTGCAGTTAGTATGTGTTAGCCGGCCTGTGCACAGCTCTGCAGAGAGCCAGGACTTAGTTACAGGACCAAGGAACCAAAGCTATCATTGGATTGTGACTTCTGTGGACTTATTGTTATTACGGTTGATGTGACCGCCGCCGGCTACTAACTTTGTGGATTACAATAAATTGCTGTTGTCTCCCGACCTCTTGCGTCCGTGTTGATTCAAAAGACCATCCGGAGGAAGACGTATACCTTTGCTCCGTGACAATTGGTTAATTAAATTTATTCGTTATTTAAACTTGTTTTAATTAATTAATTAATTAATTAATTAATTAATTATTTAATTAATAATCCAATTTAACCCTTAATAAACATCGCGGCCTTATTTGTCCACAAGAATGTGTAGTGTCTTTTATTTTAGGTTTATTACGGGTCTATTTGTTTAGGAATTGGGCCTATGACACCATGGCGGGGGAGCGAGGGAAGGTGAGTATAAGTGTTTGTTTATGTTAAACATTGAGGGGAACATAATGTAGGGGCCTATGAAACTGGGGGCAAATGAAGGGGTGGCGAGAACAGCATGACACTGGGGCAGATGAAGGGGGTGAGGAGAACAGCATGACACTGGGGCAGATGAAGGGGGGAGAACAGCACAACACTGGGGCAGATGAAGGGGGGGAGAACAGCACAACACTGGGGCAGATGAAAGGGGTGAGGAGAACAGCATGACACTGGGGCAGATGAAGGGGGGGGAGAACAGCACAACACTGGGGCAGATGAAGGGGGTGAGGAGAACAGCATGACACTGGGGCAGATGAAGGGGGTGGGGAGAACAGCATGACACTGGGGCAGATGAAGGGGGTGGGGAGAACAGCATGACACTGGGGCAGATGAAGGGGGTGGGGAGAACAGCATGACACTGGGGCAGATGAAGGGGGTGGGGAGAACAGCATGACACTGGGGCAGATGAAGGGGGTGGGGAGAACAGCATGACACTGGTACAGATGAAGGGGGTGGGGAGAACAGCATGACACTGGGGCAGATGAAGGGGGTGGGGAGAACAGCATGACACTGGGGCAGATGAAAGGGGTGAGGAGAACAGCATGACACTGGGGCAGATGAAGGGGGGAGAACAGCACAACACTGGGGCAGATGAAGGGGGTGAGGAGAACAGCATGACACTGGGGCTGATGAAGGGGGTGGGGAGAACAGCATGACACTGGGGCAGATGAAGGGGGTGGGGAGAACAGCATGACACTGGGGCAGATGAAGGGGGTGGGGAGAACAGCATGACACTGGGGCAGATGAAGGGGGTGGGGAGAACAGCATGACACTGGGGCAGATGAAGGGGGGGAGAACAGCACAACACTGGGGCAGATGAAGGGGGTAGGGGAGAATAGCATGACACTGGGGGGAGGGAAACGGCAGGACATGGAGGTATATACAGGCTCTGTATGGTATACATACAGAAAGAAGGACAAAATGTGCGGCACGCACTTTTTTGTTGACTCCGCCCATTCTCATTCATTTTTCATGTGCCCCCACACAGTATAATCCTCCTACAGACACCCGTACAGGTGATTGTGATGTTCCCTTCCAACTGCCCCACAGTATTAGGTCCCTCTCCTGGTGCCCCAGTTTACATATGAACCTGGGGCAGCTGGAGGGGGACATTAGCAATGGGGGTAGTTGGAGGGGACAATAAATTAATGGCAGATGAAGTGGGACATTAAATGGGGGCAACTAGAGGGGGACATTAAATTCTGGCAGCTAGAAGCAGACATTAAACCGTAGGTGTAACTGGAGGGGGTCATTACATTGGGGGCAACTAGAGGCAGACAGATCCCCCTCCAGCTACTCCCACAGTTTAATGCCCCTTCCAGTTGTCCCCAGTTTAATGTCCCCCAGTTTAAGTGCCCCCCTTCATCTGCCCCATTTCATGTCATCTCCTCCATCTCTGCCCCAGTTTCATCTCCCCCATCTCTGCCCCCAGTTTCATATCCCCTTTCATCTGCCCCCAGTTTCATGCCCCCCTCATCTCTGCCTCCAGTTTCATGTCCCCCCTCCATCTGCCCCCAGTTTCATGTCCCCCCTACATCTTCCCCCAGTTTCATGCCCTCGTTATCTCTGCCCCCAGTTTCATGCCCCTCCTCCATCTTCCCCTAGTTTCATGCCCTTGTTATCTCTGCCCCCAGTTTCATGCCCCTCCTCCATCTTCCCCTAGTTTCATGCCCTTGTTATCTCTGCCCCCAGTTTCATGCCCCTCCTCCATCTGCCCCCAGTTTCATGTCCTCCCTTCCATCTCTGCCCCCAGTATAATGACACACACACATACAGACACACTCTCCATCCTGCATCTCACATTCCCCCCTCTCAGTACCTTACAGACATCTCTTCACTGCACAGGACACTGACACGCCCACCTAGTCACGTGACCATGTGATGTCACACAAGGTCCTTGAACAATAGTGAAGCGTTCCTCCGATCACCGCAGCCTTTTATCTGTTATAAGAGCAGGCGGTGATCGGAGGAATGATTGTTTAGCACTCGGGGGTGTATTCCATCTGGACCGGGCGATGTCTCTATTTTAGTGTTTTGCAGATGGCGCTGCACTTCCTCCTGGGTTACACAGGTGACATTTAGTTCAGGGATAACATTCCCCCTAATCATGTTGTTGGCCATTGGATTGTCTTGTGTAAACACTGTAGAGAAGAAGGCATGTCATACTTGTGCTTTGTGCTCATCCTCCTCCACCATTACTCCCAGATCACATTGTCAGTTTTTATTCTCTTATTATTTATGTAGGTGAAGAATAATTTTGGATTCCTTTTACTTTCCTTGGTGATTAATCTCTCCGCCTCAGTCTTCGCCTCCTTTATTTGTCTTTTGCGCAGGTAATTTTACTCCGTATAGTATTTACTGCCGTGTCGCTACTCTCTTATTTTAGTCCCTTAGATGCCTCCTTCTTATCCCTCATCGCTCTCCTTACCGTGTTAGTTGCCATATTGCTTTCTATGATTTCTGGCCGCTTATTCCCATAGGGTATGTGCCTTTACTGCTCCTATTTAGGATGCCTTTGTCCCATTGTGTTTGTGTTGTGGTCACGTTCAGGACATTGTCCCAGTTTCTACTGCTCAGCTCCTCTCTCCGCTGGTGACCCTTGGCCTTCCTTTAGTGTTTTTGTTCCCCTCTATTGAACATCTTATTACTGTGTACAAGAAGCCTTATTATGTTATGGTCACTATTACCCTGATGACCTCTGACCTCCACTTGTGACAGTGTGTCAGGTCACTTATTACAATTAGGTCTGGCCGCGTCTCTAGTTGGCATCGGTCGGGGTCTCTTATTCCTGACATGATTCTGTTCCCTTTGTTGGATCTGCAGGTTTCTGCCCCCCAGGTGATGAATCCCCCATAACAATGATGTTATTCTCCTTTGCGGCCTCATCGATTTGTCTTATTAGTAGATTTTCAGCTTCTTCCATTATATTTGGAGATTTATAACAAACCCCTCTCAGTATTTTATTATTCTTTGTTTCCACCCATAAGGTCTCCACATATTCATGTCCCTCCCAGATGTCCTCGCGCAGGACTGGCTTAGGGCAGGATTTTACCTACAAGCAAACCCCTCCCCCTTTCTTATTTGTACGCCCCTTTCTAAACATGCTGTACCCCTGTATATTTACAGCCCAGTCATAGCTAGAGTCAGCCATGTGGTAGAGTTATGGAGACCAAATGTCTACATTTTGGACCTTGTGCCAGAAGGAGTAGTGGAGTCCATTGACAGGAGGTGTTCTCACTGCACCTTTTGCAAGGAAGAAAGACCTCTGTTAGAACCCCCTGTAGTACAACCCCCAGTATCTGCTGCTGGAGGAGGCTGAGGAGTGGAGTACGGCTCTAGAACCTGAACACCACTGGGAAGCCCCTCAAGACCAAGGCAGGGGGAGTTGGATACTGGAGGACTACTACCCCCATTTGGAAGCTGCTTGTTGTTACCTGTTTAGTTGCTGAGTAAAGTTCCAACCTGTTGCACTGCACATCTGCCCTCCTGAGTCATTCCTGCTTCACCATCAGGGCTCTTCCGAAAACCATCACAGAGTAGAGAGGTCCCTGGAGAAACTACTACCACCATCATCACACCGGCTCAGAGTAGAGAGTATATATGTAGTCACTATTCTGTTGTACATCATGTCTTATACTCCAGTCACCTCTAGAGCTGCAGTCACTATTCTGCTGTTACATCATGTCTAATACTCCAGTCACCTCTAGAGCTGCAGTCACTATTCTGCTGTACATCATGTCTTATACTCCAGTTACAGTCAGAGCTGCAGTCACTATTCTGTTGTACATCATGTCTTATACTCCAGTCACCTCCAGAGCTGCAATCACTATTCTGTTGTACATCATGTCTTATACTCCAGTCACCTCCAGAGCTGCAATCACTATTCTGCTGTTACATTATGTCTTATACTCCAGTCACCTCCAGAGCTGCAGTCACTATTCTGCTGTTACATCATGTCTTATACTCCAGTCACCTCCAGAGCTGCAGTCACTATTCTGCTGTTACATCATGTCTAATACTCCAGTCACCTCTAGAGCTGCAGTCACTATTCTGCTGTACATCATGTCTTATACTCCAGTTACAGTCAGAGCTGCAGTCACTATTCTGTTGTACATCATGTCTTATACTCCAGTCACCTCCAGAGCTGCAGTCACTATTCTGCTGTTACATTATGTCTTATACTCCAGTCACCTCTAGAGCTGCAGTCACTATTCTGTTGGTACATCATGTCTTATAGTCCAGTCACCTCCAGAGCTGCAGTCACTATTCTGCTGTTACATCATGTCTTATACTCCAGTCACCTCTAGAGCTGCAGTCACTATTCTGTTGGTACATCATGTCTTATAGTCCAGTCACCTCCAGAGCTGCAGTCACTATTCTGCTGTTACATTATGTCTTATACTCCAGTCACAGTCAGAGCTGCAGTCACTATTCTGTTGGTACATCATGTCTTATACTCCAGTCACCTCTAGAGCTGCAGTCACTATTCTGCTGTTACATTATGTCTTATACTCCAGTCACAGCCAGAGCTGCAGTCACTATTCTGTTGGTACATCATGTCTTATACTCCAGTCACCTCTAGAGCTGCACTCACTATTCTGTTGTAGATCATGTCTTATACTCCAGTCACCTCCAAAGCTGCAGTCACTATTCTGCTGTTACATCATGTCTTATACTCCAGTCACCTCCAGAGCTGCAGTCACTATTCTGCTGTTACATTATGTCTTATACTCCAGTCACCTCTAGAGCTGCAGTCACTATTCTGCTGTTACATCATGTCTTATACTCCAGTCACATCCAGAGCTGCAGTCACTATTCTGCTGTTACATCAGGTCTTATACTCCAGTCACCTCTAGAGCTGCACTCACTATTCTGCTGTTACATCATGTCTTATACTCCAGTCACCTCTAGAGCTGCAATCACTATTCTGCTGTTACATTGTCTTATACTCCAGTCACCTCTAGAGCTGCAGTCACTATTCTGCTGTACATCATGTCTTATACTCCAGTCACATCCAGAGCTGCAGTCACTATTCTGCTGTTACATTATGTCTTATACTCCAGTCACCTCCAGAGCTGCAGTGACTATTCTGCTGTTACATCAGGTCTTATAGTCCAGTCACATCCAGAGCTGCAGTCACTATTCTGCTGTTACATCAGGTCTTATACTCCAGTCACATCCAGAGCTGCAGTCACTATTCTGCTGTTACATCAGGTCTTATACTCCAGTCACATCCAGAGCTGCAGTCACTATTCTGCTGTTACATCAGGTCTTATAGTCCAGTCACCTCCAGAGCTGCAGTCACTATTCTGCTGTTACATTATGTCTTATACTCCAGTCACCTCTAGAGCTGCAGTCACTATTCTGCTGTTACATCATGTCTTATACTCCAGTCACATCCAGAGCTGCAGTCACTATTCTGCTGTTACATCAGGTCTTATACTCCAGTCACCTCTAGAGCTGCACTCACTATTCTGCTGTTACATCATGTCTTATACTCCAGTCACCTCTAGAGCTGCAATCACTATTCTGCTGTTACATTGTCTTATACTCCAGTCACCTCTAGAGCTGCAGTCACTATTCTGCTGTACATCATGTCTTATACTCCAGTCACATCCAGAGCTGCAGTCACTATTCTGCTGTTACATCATGTCTTATACTCCAGTCACATCCAGAGCTGCAGTCACTATTCTGCTGTACATCATGTCTTATACTCCAGTCACATCCAGAGCTGCAGTCACTATTCTGCTGTTACATTATGTCTTATACTCCAGTCACCTCTAGAGCTGCAGTCACTATTCTGCTGTTACATCAGGTCTTATACTCCAGTCACATCCAGAGCTGCAGTCACTATTCTGCTGTTACATCAGGTCTTATACTCCAGTCACATCCAGAGCTGCAGTCACTATTCTGCTGTTACATCAGGTCTTATAGTCCAGTCACCTCCAGAGCTGCAGTCACTATTCTGCTGTTACATCAGGTCTTATACTCCAGTCACCTCCAGAGCTGCAGTCACTATTCTGCTGTTACATCAGGTCTTATACTCCAGTCACATCCAGAGCTGCAGTCACTATTCTGCTGTTACATCAGGTCTTATAGTCCAGTCACCTCCAGAGCTGCAGTCACTATTCTGTTGTACATCATGTCTTATACTCCAGTCACATCTAGAGCTGCAGTCACTATTCTGCTGTTACATCATGTCTTATACTCCAGTCACCTCTAGAGCTGCAGTCACTATTCTGCTGTTACATTATGTCTTATACTCCAGTCACCTCTAGAGCTGCAGTCACTATTCTGCTGTTACATCAGGTCTTATACTCCAGTCACCTCTAGAGCTGCAGGCACTATTCTGCTATTACATCATGTCTTATACTCCAGTCACCTCTAGAGCTGCAATCACTATTCTGCTGTTACATTGTCTTATACTCCAGTCACCTCCAGAGCTGCAGTCACTATTCTGCTGTTTCATTATGTCTTATACTCCAGTCACCTCTAGAGCTGCAGTCACTATTCTGCTGTTACATCATGTCTTATTCTCCAGCCACCTCTAGAGCTGCAATCACTATTCTGCTGTTACATCAGGTCTTATACTCCAGTCACATCCGGAGCTGCAATCACTATTCTGCTGTTACATCAGGTCTTATACTTCAGTCACCTCCAGAGCTGCAGTCACTATTCTGCTGTTACATCATGTCTTATACTCCAGTCACCTCTAGAGCTGCAGTCACTATTCTGCTGTTACATCATGTCTTATACTCCAGTCACATCCAGAGCTACAGTCACTATTCTGCTGTTACATTATGTCTTATACTCCAGTCACCTCTAGAGCTGCAGTCACTATTCTGCTGTTACATTATGTCTTATACTCCAGTCACCTCCAGAGCTGCAATCACTATTCTGCTGTTACATTATGTCTTATACTCCAGTCACCTCTAGAGCTGCAGTCACTATTCTGCTGTTACATTGTCTTATACTCCAGTCACCTCTAGAGCTGCAGTCACTATTCTGCTGTTACATTATGTCTTATACTCCAGTCACCTCTAGAGCTGCAGTCACTATTCTGCTGTTACATCAGGTCTTATACTCCAGTCACCTCTAGAGCTGCAGTCACTATTCTGCTGTTACATCAGGTCTTATACTCCAGTCACCTCTAGAGCTGCAGTCACTATTCTGCTGTTACATTGTCTTATACTCCAGTCACCTCTAGAGCTGCAGTCACTATTCTGCTGTTACATTATGTCTTATACTCCAGTCACATCTAGAGCTGCAGGCACTATTCTGCTGTTACATTGTCTTATACTCCAGTCACCTCTAGAGCTGCAGGCACTATTCTGCTGTACTTCATGTCTTATACTCCAGTCACCTCTAGAGCTGCAGTCACTATTCTGTTGTTACATTATGTCTTATACTCCAGTCACCTCTAGAGCTGCAGTCACTATTCTGCTGTTACATTATGTCTTATACTGCAGTCACATCTAGAGCTGCAGGCACTATTCTGCTGTTACATTGTCTTATACTCCAGTCACATCTAGAGCTGCAGGCACTATTCTGCTGTTACATCATGTCTTATACTCCAGTCACCTCTAGAGCTGCAATCACTATTCTGCTGTTACATTATGTCTTATACTCCAGTCACATCCAGAGCTGCAGTCACTATTCTGCTGTTACATTATGTCTTATACTGCAGTCACATCTAGAGCTGCAGGCACTATTCTGCTGTTACATTGTCTTATACTCCAGTCACCTCTAGAGCTGCACTCACTATTCTGCTGTTACATTGTGTCTTATACTGCAGTCACATCTAGAGCTGCAGTCACTATTCTGCTGTTACATTGTCTTATACTCCAGTCACCTCCAGAGCTGCAATCACTATTCTGCTGTTACATTATGTCTTATACTGCAGTCACCTCTAGAGCTGCAGTCACTATTCTGCTGTTACATTATATCTTATACTCCAGTCACATCTAGAGCTGCAATCACTATTCTGCTGTTACATTGTCTTATACTCCATTCACCTCTAGAGCTGCAGTCACTATTCTGCTGTTACATTGTCTTATACTCCAGTCACCTCTAGAGCTGCAGTCACTATTCTGCTGTTACATTATGTCTTATACTGCAGTCACCTCTAGAGCTGCAGTCACTATTCTGCTGTTACATCAGGTCTTATACTCCAGTCACCTCTAGAGCTGCAGTCACTATTCTGCTGTTACATTGTCTTATACTCCAGTCACCTCTAGAGCTGCAGTCACTATTCTGCTGTTACATTATGTCTTATACTCCAGTCACCTCTAGAGCTGCAGTCACTATTCTGCTGTTACATTATGTCTTATACTCCAGTCACCTCTAGAGCTGCAGTCACTATTCTGCTGTTACATTATGTCTTATACTCCAGTCACCTCTAGAGCTGCAGTCACTATTCTGCTGTTACATTATGTCTTATACTCCAGTCACCTCCAGAGCTGCAGTCACTATTCTGCTGTTACATTATGTCTTATACTCCAGTCACCTCTAGAGCTGCAGGCACTATTCTGCTGTTACATTATGTCTTATACTCCAGTCACCTCTAGAGCTGCAGTCACTATTCTGCTGTTACATCATGTCTTATACTCCAGTCACATCCAGAGCTGCAGTCACTATTCTGCTGTTACATCATGTCTTATACTCCAGTCACCTCTAGAGCTCCAGTCACTATTCTGCTGTTACATTATGTCTTATACTGCAGTCACATCCAGAGCTGCAGTCACTATTCTGCTGTTACATTATGTCTTATACTCCAGTCACCTCTAGAGCTGCAGTCACTATTCTGCTGTTACATTGTCTTATACTCCAGTCACCTCTAGAGCTGCAGTCACTATTCTGCTGTTACATTATGTCTTATACTCCAGTCACCTCTAGAGCTGCAGTCACTATTCTGCTGTTACATTATGTCTTATACTCCAGTCACCTCTAGAGCTGCAGTCACTATTCTGCTGTTACATTATGTCTTATACTCCAGTCACCTCTAGAGCTGCAGTCACTATTCTGCTGTTACATTATGTCTTATACTCCAATCACCTCCAGAGCTGCAGTCACTATTCTGCTGTTACATTATGTCTTATACTCCAGTCACCTCTAGAGCTGCAGGCACTATTCTGCTGTTACATTGTCTTATACTCCAGTCACCTCTAGAGCTGCAGGCACTATTCTGCTGTTACATTATGTCTTATACTCCAGTCACCTCTAGAGCTGCAGTCACTATTCTGCTGTTACATCATGTCTTATACTCCAGTCACATCCAGAGCTGCAGTCACTATTCTGCTGTTACATCATGTCTTATACTCCAGTCACCTCTAGAGCTCCAGTCACTATTCTGCTGTTACATTATGTCTTATACTGCAGTCACATCTAGAGCTGCAGGCACTATTCTGTTGTACATCATGTCTTATACTCCAGTCACATCCAGAGCTGCAGTCACTATTCTGCTGTTACATTATGTCTTATACTCCAGTCACCTCCAGAGCTGTAGTCACTATTCTGCTGTACTTCATGTCTTATACTCCAGTCACCTCCAGAGCTGCAATCACTATTCTGCTGTTACATTATGTCTTATACTCCAGTCACCTCCAGAGCTGTAGTCACTATTCTGCTGTACTTCATGTCTTATACTCCAGTCACCTCTAGAGCTGCAGTCACTATTCTGCTGTTACATTGTCTTATACTCCAGTCACCTCTAGAGCTGCAGTCACTATTCTGCTGTTACATCAGGTCTTATACTCCAGTCACCTCCAGAGCTGCAATCACTATTCTGCTGTTACATCAGGTCTTATACTCCAGTCACCTCTAGAGCTGCAGTCACTATTCTGCTGTTACATTATGTCTTATACTCCAGTCACCTCTAGAGCTGCAGTCACTATTCTGCTTTTACATTATGTCTTATACTCCAGTCACATCCAGAGCTGCAGTCACTATTCTGCTGTTACATCAGGTCTTATACTCCAATCACCTCCAGAGCTGCAGTCACTATTCTGCTGTTACATTATGTCTTATACTCCAGTCACCTCTAGAGCTGCAGGCACTATTCTGCTGTTACATTGTCTTATACTGCAGTCACATCTAGAGCTGCAGGCACTATTCTGTTGTACATCATGTCTTATACTCCAGTCACATCCAGAGCTGCAGTCACTATTCTGCTGTTACATTATGTCTTATACTCCAGTCACCTCCAGAGCTGTAGTCACTATTCTGCTGTACTTCATGTCTTATACTCCAGTCACCTCCAGAGCTGCAATCACTATTCTGCTGTTACATTATGTCTTATACTCCAGTCACCTCCAGAGCTGTAGTCACTATTCTGCTGTACTTCATGTCTTATACTCCAGTCACCTCTAGAGCTGCAGTCACTATTCTGCTGTTACATTGTCTTATACTCCAGTCACCTCTAGAGCTGCAGTCACTATTCTGCTGTTACATCAGGTCTTATACTCCAGTCACCTCCAGAGCTGCAATCACTATTCTGCTGTTACATCAGGTCTTATACTCCAGTCACCTGTAGAGCTGCAGTCACTATTCTGCTGTTACATTATGTCTTATACTCCAGTCACCTCTAGAGCTGCAGTCACTATTCTGCTTTTACATTATGTCTTATACTCCAGTCACATCCAGAGCTGCAGTCACTATTCTGCTGTTACATCATGTCTTATACTCCAGTCACCTCTAGAGCTGCAGTCACTATTCTGCTGTTACATTATGTCTTATACTCCAGTCACATCCAGAGCTGCAGTCACTATTCTGCTGTTACATTGTCTTATACTCCAGTCACCTCTAGAGCTGCAGTCACTATTCTGCTGTTACATTATGTCTTATACTGCAGTCACCTCTAGAGCTGCAGTCACTATTCTGCTGTTACATTGTCTTATACTCCAGTCACCTCTAGAGCTGCAGTCACTATTCTGCTGTTACATTATGTCTTATACTCCAGTCACCTCTAGAGCTGCAGTCACTATTCTGCTGTTACATTATGTCTTATACTCCAGTCACCTCTAGAGCTGCAGTCACTATTCTGCTGTTACATTATGTCTTATACTCCAGTGACCTCTAGAGCTGCAGTCACTATTCTGCTGTTACATCATGTGTTATACTCCAGTCACCTCTAGAGCTGCAGTCACTATTCTGCTGTTACATCATGTCTTATACTGCAGTCACATCTAGAGCTGCAGGCACTATTCTGTTGTACATCATGTCTTATACTCCAGTCACCTCTAGAGCTGCAGGCACTATTCTGTTGTTACATTATGTCTTATACTCCAGTCACCTCCAGAGCTGCAGGCACTATTCTGTTGTAGATCATGTCTTATACTCCAGTCACCTCTAGAGCTGCAGTCACTATTCTGCTGTTACATTGTCTTATACTCCAGTCACATCTAGAGCTGCAGGCACTATTCTGCTGTTACATTGTCTTATACTCCAGTCACCTCCAGAGCTGCAATCACTATTCTGCTGTTACATTATGTCTTATACTGCAGTCACATCTAGAGCTGCAGTCACTATTCTGTTGTTACATTATGTCTTATACTCCAGTCACATCTAGAGCTGCAGGCACTATTCTGCTGTTACATTGTCTTATACTCCAGTCACCTCTAGAGCTGCAATCACTATTCTGCTGTTACATTGTCTTATACTCCATTCACCTCTAGAGCTGCAGTCACTATTCTGCTGTTACATTGTCTTATACTCCATTCACCTCTAGAGCTGCAGTCACTATTCTGCTGTTACATTATGTCTTATACTCCAGTCACCTCCAGAGCTGTAGTCACTATTCTGCTGTACTTCATGTCTTATACTCCAGTCACCTCCAGAGCTGCAATCACTATTCTGCTGTTACATTGTCTTATACTCCAGTCACCTCTAGAGCTGCAGTCACTATTCTGTTGTTACATTATGTCTTATACTACAGTCACCTCTAGAGCTGCAGTCACTATTCTGTTGTACATCATGTCTTATACTCCAGTCACCTCCAGAGCTGCAATCACTATTCTGCTGTTACATTGTCTTATACTCCAGTCACATCCAGAGCTGCAGTCACTATTCTGCTGTTACATTATGTCTTATACTCCAGTCACCTCTAGAGCTGCAGTCACTATTCTGCTGTTACATCATGTCTTATACTCCAGTCACCTCTAGAGCTGCAGGCACTATTCTGTTGTTACATTATGTCTTATACTCCAGTCACCTCTAGAGCTGCAGTCACTATTCTGCTGTTACATTGTCTTATACTCCAGTCACCTCCAGAGCTGCAGTCACTATTCTTCTGTTACATTGTCTTATACTCCAGTCACCTCTAGAGCTGCAGTCACTATTCTGCTGTTACATTATGTCTTATACTCCAGTCACCTCTAGAGCTGCAGTCACTATTCTGTTGTTACATTATGTCTCATACTCCAGTCACCTCCAGAGCTGCAATCACTATTCTGCTGTTACATTGTCTTATACTCCAGTCACATCCAGAGCTGCAGTCACTATTCTGCTGTTACATTATGTCTTATACTCCAGTCACCTCTAGAGCTGCAGTCACTATTCTGCTGTACTTCATGTCTTATACTCCAGTCACCTCCAGAGCTGCAATCACTATTCTGCTGTTACATTGTCTTATACTCCAGTCACCTCTAGAGCTGCAGTCACTATTCTGCTGTTACATCATGTCTTATACTCCAGTCACCTCTAGAGCTGCAGGCACTATTCTGCTGTTACATTATGTCTTATACTCCAGTCACCTCTAGAGCGGCACTCACTATTCTGCTGTTACATCATGTCTTATACTCCAGTCACCTCCAGAGCTGCAGTCACTATTCTGCTGTACATCATGTCTTATACTCCAGTCACCTCCAGAGCTGCAGTCACTATTCTGCTGTACTTCATGTCTTATACTCCAGTCACCTCCAGAGCTGCAGTCACTATTCTGCTGTTACATCATGTCTTATACTCCAGTCACCTCTAGAGCTGCAGTCACTATTCTGCTCTTACATCATGTCTTATACTCCAGTCACCTCTAGAGCTGCAGTCACTATTCTGCTGTTACATTGTCTTATACTCCAGTCACCTCCAGAGCTGCAATCACTATTCTGCTGTTACATTGTCTTATACTCCAGTCACCTCTAGAGCTGCAGTCACTATTCTGCTGTACTTCATGTCTTATACTCCAGTCACCTCTAGAGCTGCAGGCACTATTCTGTTGTTACATTATGTCTCATACTCCAGTCACCTCTAGAGCTGCAGTCACTATGCTGTTACATTGTCTTATACTCCAGTCACCTCCAGAGCTGCAATCACTATTCTGCTGTTACATTGTCTTATACTCCAGTCACCTCCAGAGCTGCAGTCACTATTCTGTTGTTACATTATGTCTTATACTCCAGTCACCTCTAGAGCTGCAGTCACTATTCTGCTGTTACATTATGTCTTATAGTCCAGTCACCTCCAGAGCTGCAGGCACTATTCTGCTGTTACATTATGTCTTATACTCCAGTCACCTCCAGAGCTGCAGTCACTATTCTGCTGTTACATCAGGTCTTATACTCCAGTCACCTCTAGAGCTGCAGTCACTATTCTGCTGTTACATTATGTCTTATACTCCAGTCACCTCTAGAGCTGCAGTCACTATTCTGCTGTTACATTATGTCTTATAGTCCAGTCACCTCCAGAGCTGCAGTCACTATTCTGTTGTTACATTATGTCTTATACTCCAGTCACCTCTAGAGCTGCAGTCACTATTCTGCTGTTACATTGTCTTATACTCCAGTCACCTCTAGAGCTGCAGTCACTATTCTGCTGTTACATCATGTCTTATAGTCCAGTCACCTCCAGAGCTGCAGGCACTATTCTGCTGTTACATTATGTCTTATACTCCAGTCACCTCCAGAGCTGCAGTCACTATTCTGCTGTTACATCAGGTCTTATACTCCAGTCACCTCTAGAGCTGCAGTCACTATTCTGCTGTTACATTGTCTTATACTCCAGTCACCTCCAGAGCTGCAGTCACTATTCTGCTGTTACATTATGTCTTATACTCCAGTCACCTCTAGAGCTGCAGTCACTATTCTGCTGTTACATTATGTCTTATACTCCAGTCACAGCCAGCTCTGCTACATCTGAGATGTAGCAGGGATCAGCACACAGTCAGCTCTGCTGAATCTGAGAGTGTAGCAGAGCTCAGTGTGCGCTCAACACTGCTGCATCTGAGATCGGACCAGAATGGAGACTGCTGTGGACAGATCTTAGACTCCGCCTCCTCACAGATGAGCCTCCGGCAGAACCAGCGTTGATTGGCCGAATGCTGTACACTGTATGGCATTCGGTCAATCAACGCTGGTCAATGCATTCCTATGGGAAAAAGTCAGCTCCGGCATATCACAAGCTGACAGGGATCCCGACGAGATAGTGACGTAATACAGGGACTTTGGTGTGTTAGATGCCCCCAGACATGTGCCCCCTGCTGGCCCAGTTACATTGCAGAGGTGTTGCATCATTTCCTGGGGTGTCCTAGTGGACTTGGTGACTCTCCTGAGGTGAATGGTGGGATCCCCTGGAGTGAAGCATTGTCTCCCATAGACTATAATGGGGTTCCATATTCCTTCCAATAGTCACATATTCAGATGATATTCGGAGCGAACAACGAACATGGAATATTTTACTGTTCGCTCATCTCTACTGAGCAGATATATTGCAAAAGTTATCACCAGATATTGGAATTGAAAGGACAAAAATATATCTACAAGACAATATAAGAAGAAGTGTAATATAAGAGCAGAATGCAGACTGGTACTAATGTCTGGCGTTATTACCCAATGAGAAGACCAGTATCCACCAGTATATCTATCTATATACCAGTACCAGTATCTACCAAACGTCATATATACTGTATATAATAAGAGTAAAACAGTGTGTCCTACAGATACATGGGCATAAAGCACGCAAATAATATCTGCATACAAAGGAATGCTTGTGGTAGTATAGAGATGGGCGCACCGATACACTGATCTGATATTCGGCGCCCCCCGGAAGAAGGCTAGTGCCGAAACGCGCGTAGGGGATTCTGGAGCCCTCTCCCTGTTAGGTAAGTTCTTTGTGCAACTTTTCCCTTATGGGATTAGTGTATGAATCCGTTTTATCTCTCTGTATGTAGATATTCTCTGTGTGTCCACACTTATACTGATATTATACAGTATTTATATGCCACTTAGCGGACACTGGTCTGCAACACACACTGGCTAACAATCAGGGGTCAACCTAGTCTTTGTGCTGCCTGAGGCGGATGTCAGAAAGGAGGGGGCGGAGCGGAGCAGGCAGCGTTAGCAGGCAGAGAGCAGGCAGGGAGAGGACCTGCTCTCTGCTAAGTGTGAGGGGCGGCCGCTGGAGAAGTGCTGCGTCCACAGGGCCGCCCCAATCCACCGCTCAGTGACGCAAAATGCAGCAAAAATTTGTGTCCCCTCCCACCTTCCCTGGCGCTTTTTTGCACCAATAACTGCGCAGGGGAGGTGGGACAGGAACTACGACAACTGAGGCAGTTAAAAAAATTGATAAAACCCATTGGCTGGTGAAAACATGTGACCTCCCATTCATAAGAACGGCCGCCACCGTATTCGCCATTTTTGCGGTCAGAGATAGGGAGAGAGACATATATGCTGAGGGCGAGATAGCGATTAGCTTCAGATAGGCAGGGAAGAACTAAAGAAGAAAACCAACCACTCTTCTCAGAGCTATACACTAAAGGGAGAGGAGTATATAGATCTTGCTATATACGTTCCAACCAGCTTTTATTAGGGGTGTCCGCTCTCAAAATAAGGCATCCCCAGCCGTTACTTCTGCTATACACCTGTCAAACAGCTTTTTTGGGGGTGTATAGACCATAAAAAGGGCATTAGTATACATCCACAAGGCTAGCGCAAGGGGATGGGGACAGGGACGAGGGCAGGGGCGTGGAAATGCAGATGTGGAGCAAGGTTGTGCTCAACCTGTTGAGGTAGTGACCTCCGCCAGAATACGGGTCACTTCCAGTGGTCAGTCACCTGCTCCAAATCAATCATGAATGTGCGCGCTGATTAAGATGAACTCCGACACAGAAGTCAGTGTTAATCCCAGTCCATGCAACAAGGCGCGGTGCCTGCTCACACAGTACTGAGGTTTATTGAGAAAGTCACAAATCTTATACAGGAATACAAGAAAGATAAGATAACGGCAGTCTGTAAGCGTATATGTCTTGTATCCGAATACACTGGCGATCAGTCATTGGCTCTTAAATTTCAATATCTCTTAGGTTTCGATTCCCTGGGAAATGATACTGTCTTTCTTGTAAACCACATGACGATCATGTGCGTCAGCCTCTGGGTGCGGTACTGGATACAGGCGCCATCTTAATGTATATACTTGCACAAAGAAAAATATAATTTCTTAAGCAGTATAAAGCATGTATAAAAATAAGAATGGACATGGTTTACCTTCACAAACCAACAGCGTCTACTGCGCCTACAGCTCTGCGGCAGCAAGCATTACGCTTCCCCACAGTCCCTGGCTTGATGGCCACATTGAGTAGGGTGCAGGGTACAAACCTAACCAGGCCCGAGCACCAGGAAGAGGTGTTACAATGGCTGACGGACAATGCTTCCAGCACATTCTCCACCAGCCAGTCCGCCTCTACCTCAACTCCTCCTCCTACCCAACAGGCCGCTCCTCCTTCCTCACAACATGCCCAATCTTCCCAGCAACCTAATCCCACCTTTCCCGCCTCCCAGGAGCTGTTTTCGGCTCCATTCACTGTCCCTCTCTCTGTCCCACCACGTCCTGAATCACCAGAGGTAACAGATGACTTCACGAATAAAATTGAATCCAGCTAAACCGTAGTGGAAAATACACACTTCTTCTTTATTGTTTATAAATCTTCAAAAAGTAGTGACATATACACACGACCAGGATATAGCGTCAGACTGACGCGTTTCGGATGGTATCCTTTCTCAAAGTCTGAACACATCTCTTTGGAATCCTCCCCTATTATAGGACCAGGACACGCCTGCAATCAGGTGCTTCAAATCAACTTGTTTCATTACATGTAAGGCCACCTGTTCCTATATAGGTGAGGACTCCAAAGTCTATTTACACAATAAAACAAAGACATGACCTACAACATTTATTAAAAAAAACTACCATAAAACCAAAATGAAATCAAACTTCCTAAATAAACCATAAAGTTCTCTAATCAGATGATCAGTAACAGATGACTTCCCTGATGCACAAACACTGGAGCTTCCGTTATCTCCTGTTGTTTCTGTTGACCAGCAATTGTCCCTCAGTGATGACAATGATGAGACACAGTTGCCATCAGGGCAGCCTGTTGCCGTCGGTGCGCAAGAGGAGGAGGAGGAGCCGTTGGAGGATTTGGAAGAGGAGGTGGTGGACGATGAGGCCACTGACCCGACCTGGACAGGGGGGATGTCAAGCAGGGAGAGCAGTGGAGATGTGGAGGGAAGTGCAGCACCAAGAGGGTGGCGAGAGGCAGAGGCATGTCCAGAGGCAGAGGACAGCTGCTTCACCGAAGCCAGGCCACAGCCAGCAGGGCCCAAAATGTTCCCTCTTGTAGCCAGCCTAGAAAAACTCCCCCACCAAGGCCACGGTCTTCGGTTGTGTGGATTTTTTTTTTTATGTATGTGCTGTGGACAAATATAGTGCGGTTTGCACACTCTGCAACTGCAAACTGAGTAGGGGCTCTGAAAAGAGCAACCTCACAACCACTGCCATGCGCCGTCATTTGGAAGGCAAGCACTGGGCTCAGTGGCAGAGAGCAAACGCTGTACTATCGTCGTCCGGCGTTGCCACCACTGCCTCTCCCACTCTTGCCAGTGCTGGCGCTGCAGTCCAGACCAGCAGCCAGGAAACCTCCACATCTTCCTCCACCACTTTGGGGACTTCTCCCTCATCCTCCCCTTCTCCTGCCTCAGCTCCTTCTCCTGCCTCAGCTCCTTCTCCTGCCTTACATCCTTCTCCTGCCTCAGCTCCTTCTCCTGCCTCAGCTCCTTCTCCTGCCTCAGCTCCTTCTCCTGCCTCAGCTCCTTCTCCTGCCTCAGCACCTTCTCCTGCCTCAGCTCCTTCTCCTGCCTCAGCTCCTTCTCCTGCCTCAGCTCCTTCTCCTGCCTTAGCTCCTTCTCATGCCTCAGCTCCTTCTCCTGCCTTACGTCCTTCTCCTGCCTTAGCTCCTTCTCCTGCCTTACGTCCTTCTCCTGCCTTAGCTCCTTCTCCTGCCTTACGTCCTTCTCCTGCCTCAGCTCCTTCTCCTGCCTCAGCTCCTTCTCCTGCCTCAGCTCCTTCTCCTGCCTCAGCTCCTTCTCCTGCCTTACGTCCTTCTCCTGCCTCAGCTCCTTCTCCTGCCTCAGCTCCTTCTCCTGCCTCAGCTCCTTCTCCTGCCTTAGCTCCTTCTCCTGCCTTACGTCCTTCTCCTGCCTTAGCTCCTTCTCCTGCCTTACGTCCTTCTCCTGCCTCAGCTCCTTCTCCTGCCTCAGCTCCTTCCCCTGCCTCAGCTCCTTCTC
This sequence comes from Leptodactylus fuscus, assembly GCF_031893055.1. Taxonomy (NCBI): domain Eukaryota; kingdom Metazoa; phylum Chordata; class Amphibia; order Anura; family Leptodactylidae; genus Leptodactylus; species Leptodactylus fuscus. The sequence continues at coordinate 378,190 of NW_027440757.1, read as the reverse complement.
CTGCCTCAGCTCCTTCTCCTGCCTCAGCTCCTTCTCCTGCCTCAGCTCCTTCTCCTGCCTCAGCTCCTTCTCCTGCCTTACATCCTTCTCCTGCCTCAGCTCCTTCTCCTGCCTCAGCTCCTTCCCCTGCCTCAGCTCCTTCTCCTGCCTTAGCTCCTTCTCCTGCCTTACGTCCTTCTCCTGCCTCAGCTCCTTCTCCTGCCTCAGCTCCTTCCCCTGCCTCAGCTCCTTCTCCTGCTTTAGCTCCTTCTCCTGCCTTACGTCCTCCTGCCTTACCTCCTTCTCCTGCCTTAGCTTCTTCTCCTGCCTCAGCTCCTTCTCCTGCCTCAGCTCCTTCTCCTGCCTTAGCTCCTTCTCCTGCCTCAGCTCCTTCTCCTGCCTCAGCTCCTTCTCCTGCCTTACATCCTTCTCCTGCCTCAGCTCCTTCTCCTGCCTCAGCTCCTTCTCCTGCCTCAGCTCCTTCTCCTGCCTTACGTCCTTCTCCTGCCTCAGCTCCTTCTCCTGCCTCAGCTCCTTCTCCTGCCTTACGTCCTTCTCCTGCCTCAGCTCCTTCTCCTGCCTCAGCTCCTTCCCCTGCCTCAGCTCCTTCTCCTGCTTTAGCTCCTTCTCCTGCCTTACGTCCTCCTGCCTTACCTCCTTCTCCTGCCTTAGCTTCTTCTCCTGCCTCAGCTCCTTCTCCTGCCTTAGCTCCTTCTCCTGCCTTAGCTCCTTCTCCTGCCTTAGCTCCTTCTCCTGCCTTAGCTCCTTCTCCTGCCTTAGCTTCTTCTCCTGCCTTACGTCCTTCTCCTGCCTCAGCTCCTTCTCCTGCCTCAGCTCCTTCTCCTGCCTCAGCTCCTTCTCCTGCCTCAGCTCCTTCTCCTGCCTCAGCTCCTTCTCCTGCCTCAGCTCCTTCTCCTGCCTCAGCTCCTTCTCCTGCCTTAGCTCCTTCTCCTGCCTTAGCTCCTTCTCGTGCTTTAGCTCCTTCTCCTGCCTCAGCTCCTTCTCCTGCCTCAGCTCCTTCTCCTGCCTCAGCTCCTTCTCCTGCCTCAGCTCCTTCTCCTGCTTTAGCTCCTTCTCCTGCCTCAGCTCCTTCTCCTGCACCATCATGCACCTCCTCAAAACAACCCACCATCTCCCAGACTTTTGAGCGCAGGCAAAATTACAGCGCTACCCACCCCCATGCACAAGCCTTAAATGTGCACATCTCCAAACTGCTGGCCCAGGAGATGTTGCCGTTCTGGCTTGTTGAAACTCAGGCCTTCTGTGACCTGATGGCAAGTGCAGCACCTCGCTATGCCATCCCTAGCTGTGATTACTTCTCCCGGTGTGCCGTCCCTGCCTTGCACCAGCACATGTCACTCAACATCTGGCGGGTCCTAAGTTCCGCGATTTGCACAAAGGTCCACTTGACCACCGATGCATGCTGGTGCAAGGCTGAACTAAGTTAAAGGGCCTAAATCTCTGCAGGTAGAGGCTGAAGTCACCTGAAGGGCCCCAATCTCTGCTGGAGCTCAGCTTAAGGGCCTGGAACTTCATTTGTACGGGCTCATGTTAAGGGCCATAAAACTGAATTTTGGAAGGTCTCACCACATCACACACATATATACATACATATATACACATCACACACATATACATATACACATCACACACATTCACAATGACAGGTCAGGGGGGGACTGAAGGATTCCCCATTGTCTATTCCATCTGTGGTTGTCATGGGCAATGTGATATAAAGGGGGGCTCGGTAATGTTTGTGGGGCTTACATTGGGGTTTGTGTCCCTCCATTTGGGGAGTAAAGAAGGTTTCCAGGTATTTCCCCCCATGTGATAGAGGTTGTAGTGAGTGTGTATAGTGTGTAGTTGTTAGGCTGTGATAGTGGGGTAATAGAGGGGCTTTGGGGTGTTAGATGCCCCCAGACATGCGCCCCCTGCTGGCCCAGTTACATTGCAGAGGTGTTGCATCATTTCCTGGGGTGTCCTAGTGGACTTGGTGACTCTCCTGAGGTGAATGGTGGGATCCCCTGGAGTGAAGCTTTGTCTCCCATAGACTATAATGGGGTTCCAGATTCCTTCCAATAGTCCCATATTCAGATGATATTCGGAACATATAACGAATATTTCACTGTTGGCTCATCTCTGGTAGATACTGGTCTTCTCATTGTAATACCACATTGGGTAATAACGCGGGACATTAGCACCAGTCTGCATTCTGCTCTTATATTACACTTCTTCTTATATTGTCTTCCAGGTGATAATTTTTGCACTAGATCTGCTCACCTTGTGTTTGTCGCTGCACATGACATTTTCTTGGGTTATTCTGTGTGTTCTTACACGACACCATCCCCCACATCCACACTATGCAGCACAGACAATTAGGAGTTGAATATTTGACGACAATCTTTAGTATATGAAATCCTTGGTAACAGAAAGTGTAAACTCCTCCTTTATTAAATACATTTAGGATTGAGCGATCGTGTTTGGAAAGATTGGATTCCGATCGGCGATTGAGAAAATTTCACGATCGCGATCGAAATTCCAAATACGATCTTTTTAGGTGGGATCGAGATCGGTGATTATTTCCCACAATGCTTTGCTACTGGCCAAGCATTGTGGGAAAAGCTAACACTGTTAGCCTTCACACTGAGTATACGCTCCACTCATTCTGAGCAGAGTATATACTCAGTGTCAAGGCTCCGCTGCAATTCCATAGGAATGAATGGAGGCAGTCGGCACACAGCTTTAACCCCCTGCGTGCCGGCTGCGTCCATTCATTCTAATGGGAGACTAGCTAACATCTCTAGTAGCTACTTACCTGCAGAGATGGCTGGTCCGGTGCCTGGTGTTCTCGTTCTTCTTCGCCTCGCTACCCCCCGCCTCCCAGGTTAGTGTTTAAAGAGCTAAGAAGAAGGTGGGGCTTGTGGCTTAGGAGAGTGTGGGCAGGTAAAGGGGGGGGGAGATGTGACGTCTCCCCTCTCAGTACCCGCCCACACTCTCCTAACCTGGGAGGCGGGGGCAGCGAGGCGGAGAAGAACAAGAACACAAGACCAGCGATCACTGCAGGTAAGTGGACACCAGGGGGGAACAAGTAGCCAGAGGATTAAAAAGCGTTCATTTCTTAGATTCCATGCTGTATAGTGAATAGGATTGTTTTTAAAATCCGATCTCCGATTAATAAAATAATACAGGTACAAGGCGTCAGAGTCTGATACCGCAAAAGTCAAAGATTGTGAGCGGCTGAGTATTCCTCTTTTACTTTCTCTATCTTTCTTATCTTTAGTATATGTCATTTGGATTATCTTTGGCGCTGTGTCTGCGCTTTGTCGCCATGTATATACACTCTTTTGCTGCTGATACTTACCTATGTATACTTTTATATACCTACCTTAGCCGGGACTCCAGTCTGACGGTATGTTGTCCTCCCTTGTGTATTCTTTTCAACATTTATGTAACAATAAAATATTTTTGTACTTTCATTATATTTGGTTGCCTTAGTCACTTTTTCTTTGTTTTTTGGTTGCATCTTTTGAATGTCTTCTAGGGCTAATTAGTTACTTGGACCCAACAAATCGGGAATCTACATTTATTTATTATGTGGGTGGTGTTTTCCCTTTTTATCATGTTTGTTTTATATACTAGTGGTGTACAGTGTTGGCCAAAAGTATTGCCCCCCCTGCCATTCTGTCAGATAATCCTCGCTGTCCCCCAGATAATGATTACACAGCACAAACTCTTATATAGTATATAAGTGACACAGGGTATATACAGTATAAGTATCGCCCCCTGCAGTCCTGTCAGATAATCCTCGCTGTCCCCCAGATAATGATTACACAGCACAAACTCTTATATAGTATATAAGTGACACAGGGTATATACAGTATAAGTATCGCCCCCTGCAGTCCTGTCAGATAATCCTCGCTGTCCCCAGATAATGATTACACAGCACAGACTCTTATATAGTATATAAGTGACACAGGGTATATACAGTATAAGTATCGCCCCCTGCAGTCCTGTCAGATAATCCTCGGTGTCCCCAGATAATGATTACACAGCACAGACTCTTATATAGTATATAAGTGACACAGGGTATATACAGTATAAGTATCGCCCCCTGCAGTCCTGTCAGATAATCCTCGCTGTCCCCCAGATAATGATTACACAGCACAGACTCTTATATAGTATATAAGTGACACAGGGTATATACAGTATAAGTATCGCCCCCTGCAGTCCTGTCAGATAATCCTCGCTGTCCCCAGATAATGATTACACTGCACAGACTCTTATATAGTATATAAGTGACACAGGGTATATACAGTATAAGTATCGCCCCCTGCAGTCCTGTCAGATAATCCTCGGTGTCCCCCAGATAATGATTACACAGCACAGACTCTTATATAGTATATAAGTGACACAGGGTATATACAGTATAAGTATCGCCCCCTGCAGTCCTGTCAGATAATCCTCGCTGTCCCCCAGATAATGATTACACAGCACAGACTCTTATATAGTATATAAGTGACACAGGGTATATACAGTATAAGTATCGCCCCCTGCAGTCCTGTCAGATAATCCTCGCTGTCCCCCAGATAATGATTACACAGCACAGACTCTTATATAGTATATAAGTGACACAGGGTATATACAGTATAAGTATCGCCCCCTGCAGTCCTGTCAGATAATCCTCGCTGTCCCCCAGATAATGATTACACAGCACAGACTCTTATATAGTATATAAGTGACACAGGGTATATACAGTATAAGTATCGCCCCCTGCATTCCTGTCAGATAATCCTCGCTGTCCCCCAGATAATGATTACACAGCACAGACTCTTATATAGTATATAAGTGACACAGGGTATATACAGTATAAGTATCGCCCCCTGCAGTCCTGTCAGATAATCCTCACTGTCCCCCAGATAATGATTACACAGCACAGACTCTTATATAGTATATAAATGACACAGGGTATATACAGTATAAGTATCGCCCCCCTGCAGTCCTGTCAGATAATCCTCGCTGTCCCCAGATAATGATTACACAGCACAAACTCTTATATAGTATATAAGTGACACAGGGTATATACAGTATAAGTATCGCCCCCCTGCAGTCCTGTCAGATAATCCTTGCTGTCCCCAGATAATGATTACACAGCACAGACTCTTATATAGTATATAAGTGACACAGGGTATATACAGTATAAGTATCGCCCCCTGCAGTCCTGTCAGATAATCCTCACTGTCCCCCAGATAATGATTACACAGCACAGACTCTTATATAGTATATAAGTGACACAGGGTATATACAGTATAAGTATCGCCCCCTGCAGTCCTGTCAGATAATCCTCGCTGTCCCCAGATAATGATTACACAGCACAGACTCTTATATAGTATATAAGTGACACAGGGTATATACAGTATAAGTATCGCCCCCTGCAGTCCTGTCAGATAATCCTCGCTGTCCCCCAGATAATGATTACACAGCACAGACTCTTATATAGTATATAAGTGACACAGGGTATATACAGTATAAGTATCGCCCCCTGCAGTCCTGTCAGATAATCCTCGCTGTCCCCAGATAATGATTACACAGCACAGACTCTTATATAGTATATAAGTGACACAGGGTATATACAGTATAAGTATCGCCCCCTGCAGTCCTGTCAGATAATCCTCACTGTCCCCAGATAATGATTACACAGCACAGACTCTTATATAGTATATAAGTGACACAGGGTATATACAGTATAAGTATCGCCCCCTGCAGTCCTGTCAGATAATCCTCGGTGTCCCCAGATAATGATTACACAGCACAGACTCTTATATAGTATATAAGTGACACAGGGTATATACAGTATAAGTATCGCCCCCTGCAGTCCTGTCAGATAATCCTCGGTGTCCCCAGATAATGATTACAAGCTCAAACTCTTATATAGTATATAAGTGACACAGGGTATATACAGTATAAGTATCGCCCCCTGCAGTCCTGTCAGATAATCCTCACTGTCCCCAGATAATGATTACACAGCACAGACTCTTATATAGTATATAAGTGACACAGGGTATATACAGTATAAGTATCGCCCCCTGCAGTCCTGTCAGATAATCCTCGCTGTCCCCAGATAATGATTACACAGCACAGACTCTTATATAGTATATAAGTGACACAGGATGTATACAGTATAAGTATCGCCCCCTGCAGTCCTGTCAGATAATCCTCGCTGTCCCCAGATAATAATTACACAGCACAGACTCTTATATAGTATATAAGTGACACAGGGTATATACAGTATAAGTATCGCCCCCTGCAGTCCTGTCAGATAATCCTCACTGTCCCCAGATAATGATTACACAGCACAGACTCTTATATAGTATATAAGTGACACAGGGTATATACAGTATAAGTATCGCCCCCTGCAGTCCTGTCAGATAATCCTCGGTGTCCCCAGATAATGATTACACAGCACAGACTCTTATATAGTATATAAGTGACACAGGGTATATACAGTATAAGTATCGCCCCCTGCAGTCCTGTCAGATAATCCTTGCTGTCCCCAGATAATGATTACACAGCACAGACTCTTATAAAGTATATAAGTGACACAGGGTATATACAGTATAAGTATCGCCCCCTGCAGTCCTGTCAGATAATCCTCGCTGTCCCCAGATAATGATTACACAGCACAGACTCTTATATAGTATATAAGTGACACAGGGTATATACAGTATAAGTATCGCTCCCTGCAGTCCTGTCAGATAATCCTCGCTGTCCCCCAGATAATGATTACACAGCACAGACTCTTATATAGTATATAAGTGACACAGGGTATATACAGTATAAGTATCGCCCCCTGCAGTCCTGTCAGATAATCCTCGGTGTCCCCAGATAATGATTACAAGCTCAAACTCTTCTATAGTATATAAGTGACACAGGGTATATACAGTATAAGTATCGCCCCCTGCAGTCCTGTCAGATAATCCTCACTGTCCCCAGATAATGATTACACAGCACAGACTCTTATATAGTATATAAGTGACACAGGGTATATACAGTATAAGTATCGCCCCCTGCAGTCCTGTCAGATAATCCTCGCTGTCCCCAGATAATGATTACACAGCACAGACTCTTATATAGTATATAAGTGACACAGGGTATATACAGTATAAGTATCGCCCCCTGCAGTCCTGTCAGATAATCCTCGCTGTCCCCAGATAATGATTACACAGCACAGACTCTTATATAGTATATAAATGACACAGGGTATATACAGTATAAGTATCGCCCCCTGCAGTCCTGTCAGATAATCCTCGGTGTCCCCCAGATAATGATTACACAACACAAACTCTTATATAGTATATAAGTGACACAGGGTATATACAGTATAAGTATCGCCCCCTGCAGTCCTGTCAGAAAATCCCCGGTGTCCACCAGATAATGATTACACAGCACAGACTCTTATATAGTATATAAGTGACACAGGGTATATACAGTATAAGTATCGCCCCCTGCAGTCCTGTCAGATAATCCTCGCTGTCCCCCAGATAATGATTACACAGCACAGACTCTTATATAGTATATAAGTGACACAGGGTATATACAGTATAAGTATCGCCCCCTGCAGTCCTGTCAGATAATCCTCGGTGTCCCCCAGATAATGATTATACAGCACAGACTCTTATATAGTATATAAGTGACACAGGGTATATACAGTATAAGTATCGCCCCCTGCAGTCCTGTCAGATAATCCTCGGTGTCCCCCAGATAATGATTACACAGCACAGACTCTTATATAGTATATAAGTGACACAGGGTATATACAGTATAAGTATCGCCCCCTGCAGTCCTGTCAGATAATCCTCGCTGTCCCCAGATAATGATTACACAGCACAGACTCTTATATAGTATATAAGTGACACAGGGTATATACAGTATAAGTATCACCCCCTGCAGTTCTGTCAGATAATCCTCGGTGTCTCCAGATAATGATTACACAGCACAGACTCTTATATAGTATATAAGTGACACAGGGTATATACAGTATAAGTATCGCCCCCTGCAGTCCTGTCAGATAATCCTCGGTGTCCCCCAGATAATGATTACACAGCACAGACTCTTATATAGTATATAAGTGACACAGGGTATATACAGTATAAGTATCGCCCCCTGCAGTCCTGTCAGATAATCCTCGCTGTCCCCAGATAATGATTACACAGCACAGACTCTTATATAGTATATAAGTAACACAGGGTATATACAGTATAAGTATCGCCCCCTGCAGTCCTGTCAGATAATCCTCGGTGTCCCCCAGATAATGATTACACAGCACAAACTCTTATATAGTATATAAGTGACACAGGGTATATACAGTATAAGTATCGCCCCCTGCAGTCCTGTCAGATAATCCTCGCTGTCCCCAGATAATGATTACACAGCACAAACTCTTATATAGTATATAAGTGACACAGGGTATATACAGTATAAGTATCGCCCCCTGCAGTCCTGTCAGATAATCCTCAGTGTCTCCAGATAATGATTACACAGCCAGACTCTTATATAGTATATAAGTGACACAGGGTATATACAGTATAAGTATCGCCCCCTGCAGTCCTGTCAGATAATCCTCGGTGTCCCCCAGATAATGATTACACAACACAAACTCTTATATAGTATATAAGTGACACAGGGTATATACAGTATAAGTATCGCCCCCTGCAGTCCTGTCAGATAATCCTCGCTGTCCCCAGATAATGATTACACAGCACAGACTCTTATATAGTATATAAGTGACACAGGGTATATACAGTATAAGTATCGCCCCCTGCAGTCCTGTCAGATAATCCTCGCTGTCCCCCAGATAATGATTACACAGCACAGACTCTTATATAGTATATAAGTAACACAGGGTATATACAGTATAAGTATCGCCCCCTGCAGTCCTGTCAGATAATCCTCGGTGTCCCCCAGATAATGATTACACAGCACAAACTCTTATATAGTATATAAGTGACACAGGGTATATACAGTATAAGTATCGCCCCCTGCAGTCCTGTCAGATAATCCTCGCTGTCCCCAGATAATGATTACACAGCACAAACTCTTATATAGTATATAAGTGACACAGGGTATATACAGTATAAGTATCGCCCCCTGCAGTCCTGTCAGATAATCCTCAGTGTCTCCAGATAATGATTACACAGCCAGACTCTTATACAGTATATAAGTGACACAGGGTATATACAGTATAAGTATCGCCCCCTGCAGTCCTGTCAGATAATCCTCACTGTCCCCAAATAATGATTACACAACACAAACTCTTATATAGTATATAAGTGACACAGGGTATATACAGTATAAGTATCGCCCCCTGCAGTCCTGTCAGATAATCCTCGCTGTCCCCAGATAATGATTACACAGCACAGACTCTTATATAGTATATAAGTGACACAGGGTATATACAGTATAAGTATCGCCCCCTGCAGTCCTGTCAGATAATCCTCACTGTCCCCCAGATAATGATTATACAGCACAGACTCTTATATAGTATATAAGTGACACAGGGTATATACAGTATAAGTATCACCCCCTGCAGTTCTGTCAGATAATCCTCGGTGTCTCCAGATAATGATTACACAGCACAGACTCTTATATAGTATATAAGTGACACAGGGTATATACAGTATAAGTATCGCCCCCTGCAGTCCTGTCAGATAATCCTCGCTGTCCCCAGATAATGATTACACAGCACAGACTCTTATATAGTATATAAGTGACACAGGGTATATACAGTATAAGTATCGCCCCCTGCAGTCCTGTCAGATAATCCTCGGTGTCCCCCAGATAATGATTACACAGCACAGACTCTTATATAGTATATAAGTGACACAGGGTATATACAGTATAAGTATCGCCCCCTGCAGTCCTGTCAGATAATCCTCGGTGTCCCCCAGATAATGATTACACAACACAAACTCTTATATAGTATATAAGTGACACAGGGTATATACAGTATAAGTATCGCCCCCTGCAGTCCTGTCAGATAATCCTCGCTGTCCCCAGATAATGATTACACAGCACAGACTCTTATATAGTATATAAGTGACACAGGGTATATACAGTATAAGTATCGCCCCCTGCAGTCCTGTCAGATAATCCTCGGTGTCCCCCAGATAATGATTACACAGCACAGACTCTTATATAGTATATAAGTGACACAGGGTATATACAGTATAAGTATCGCCCCCTGCAGTCCTGTCAGATAATCCTCGCTGTCCCCCAGATAATGATTACACAGCACAGACTCTTATATAGTATATAAGTGACACAGGGTATATACAGTATAAGTATCGCCCCCTGCAGTCCTGTCAGATAATCCTCACTGTCCCCCAGATAATGATTATACAGCACAGACTCTTATATAGTATATAAGTGACACAGGGTATACACAGTATAAGTATCACCCCCTGCAGTTCTGTCAGATAATCCTCGGTGTCTCCAGATAATGATTACACAGCACAGACTCTTATATAGTATATAAGTGACACAGGGTATATACAGTATAAGTATCGCCCCCTGCAGTCCTGTCAGATAATCCTCGCTGTCCCCAGATAATGATTACACAGCACAGACTCTTATATAGTATATAAGTGACACAGGGTATATACAGTATAAGTATCACCCCCTGCAGTTCTGTCAGATAATCCTCGGTGTCCCCAGATAATGATTACACAGAACAGACTCTTATATAGTATATAAGTGACACAGGGTATATACAGTATAAGTATCGCCCCCTGCAGTCCTGTCAGATAATCCTCGGTGTCCCCAGATAATGATTACACAGCACAGACTCTTATATAGTATATAAGTGACACAGGGTATATACAGTATAAGTATCGCCCCCTGCAGTTCTGTCAGATAATCCTCGGTGTCTCCAAATAATGATTACACAGCACAGACTCTTATACAGTATATAAGTGACACAGGGTATATACAGTATAAGTATCGCCCCCTGCAGTTCTGCCAGATAATCCTCGGTGTCCCCCAGATAATGATTACACAGCACAGACTCTTATATAGTATATAAGTGACACAGGGTATATACAGTATAAGTATCACCCCCTGCAGTTCTGTCAGATAATCCTCGGTGTCCCCAGATAATGATTACACAGCACAGACTCTTATATAGTATATAAGTGACACAGGGTATATACAGTATAAGTATCACCCCCTGCAGTTCTGTCAGATAATCCTCGGTGTCCCCAGATAATGATTACACAGAACAGACTCTTATATAGTATATAAGTGACACAGGGTATATACAGTATAAGTATCGCCCCCTGCAGTCCTGTCAGATAATCCTCGGTGTCCCCAGATAATGATTACACAGCACAGACTCTTATATAGTATATAAGTGACACAGGGTATATACAGTATAAGTATCGCCCCCTGCAGTTCTGTCAGATAATCCTCGGTGTCTCCAAATAATGATTACACAGCACAGACTCTTATACAGTATATAAGTGACACAGGGTATATACAGTATAAGTATCGCCCCCTGCAGTCCTGTCAGATAATCCTCGGTGTCCCCCAGATAATGATTACACAGCACAGACTCTTATATAGTATATAAGTGACACAGGGTATATACAGTATAAGTATCGCCCCCTGCAGTCCTGTCAGATAATCCTCGGTGTCCTCCAGATAATGATTACACAGCACAGACTCTTATATAGTATATAAGTGACACAGGGTATATACAGTATAAGTATCGCCCCCTGCAGTCCTGTCAGATAATCCTCGCTGTCCCCAGATAATGATTACACAGCACAGACTCTTATATAGTATATAAGTGACACAGGGTATATACAGTATAAGTATCGCCCCCTGCAGTCCTGTCAGATAATCCTCGGTGTCCTCCAGATAATGATTACACAGCACAGACTCTTATATAGTATATAAGTGACACAGGGTATATACAGTATAAGTATCGCCCCCTGCAGTCCTGTCAGATAATCCTCGGTGTCCCCAGATAATGATTACACAGCACAGACTCTTATATAGTATATAAGTGACACAGGGTATACACAGTATAAGTATCGCCCCCTGCAGTCCTGTCAGATAATCCTCGCTGTCCCCAGATAATGATTACACAGCACAGACTCTTATATAGTATATAAGTCACTCAGGGTATATACAGTATAAGTATCGCCCCCTGCAGTTCTGTCAGATAATATTCGGTGTCTCCAGATAATGATTACACAGCACAGACTCTTATATAGTATATAAGTGACACAGGGTATATACAGTATAAGTATCGCCCCCTGCAGTCCTGTCAGATAATCCTCGCTGTCCCCAGATAATGATTACACAGCACAGACTCTTATATAGTATATAAGTGACACAGGGTATATACAGTATAAGTATCGCCCCCTGCAGTCCTGTCAGATAATCCTCGCTGTCCCCAGATAATGATTACACAGCACAGACTCTTATATAGTATATAAGTGACACAGGGTATATACAGTATAAGTATCTCCCCCTGCAGTCCTGTCAGATAATCCTCGCTGTCCCCAGATAATGATTACACAGCACAGACTCTTATATAGTATATAAGTGACACAGGGTATATACAGTATAAGTATCGCCCCCTGCAGTCCTGTCAGATAATCCTTACTGTCCCCCAGATAATGATTACACAGCACAGACTCTTATACAGTATATAAGTGACACAGGGTATATACAGTATAAGTATCGCCCCCTGCAGTCCTGTCAGATAATCCTCGGTGTCCCCCAGATAATGATTACACAGCACAGACTCTTATATAGTATATAAGTGACACAGGGTATATACAGTATAAGTATCGCCCCCTGCAGTCCTGTCAGATAATCCTCGCTGTCCCCAGATAATGATTACACAGCACAGACTCTTATATAGTATATAAGTGACACAGGGTATATACAGTATAAGTATCGCCCCCTGCAGTCCTGTCAGATAATCCTCGCTGTCCCCCAGATAATGATTACACAACACAAACTCTTATATAGTATATAAGTGACACAGGGTATATACAGTATAAGTATCGCCCCCTGCAGTCCTGTCAGATAATCCTCGCTGTCCCCCAGATAATGATTACACAACACAAACTCTTATATAGTATATAAGTGACACAGGGTATATACAGTATAAGTATCGCCCCCTGCAGTCCTGTCAGATAATCCTCGCTGTCCCCAGATAATGATTACACAGCACAGACTCTTATATAGTATATAAGTGACACAGGGTATATACAGTATAAGTATCGCCCCCTGCAGTCCTGTCAGATAATCCTCGGTGTCCCCCAGATAATGATTACACAGCACAGACTCTTATATAGTATATAAGTGACACAGGGTATATACAGTATAAGTATCGCCCCCTGCAGTCCTGTCAGATAATCCTCGCTGTCCCCCAGATAATGATTACACAGCACAGACTCTTATATAGTATATAAGTGACACAGGGTATATACAGTATAAGTATCGCCCCCTGCAGTCCTGTCAGATAATCCTCACTGTCCCCCAGATAATGATTATACAGCACAGACTCTTATATAGTATATAAGTGACACAGGGTATACACAGTATAAGTATCACCCCCTGCAGTTCTGTCAGATAATCCTCGGTGTCTCCAGATAATGATTACACAGCACAGACTCTTATATAGTATATAAGTGACACAGGGTATATACAGTATAAGTATCGCCCCCTGCAGTCCTGTCAGATAATCCTCGCTGTCCCCAGATAATGATTACACAGCACAGACTCTTATATAGTATATAAGTGACACAGGGTATATACAGTATAAGTATCACCCCCTGCAGTTCTGTCAGATAATCCTCGGTGTCCCCAGATAATGATTACACAGAACAGACTCTTATATAGTATATAAGTGACACAGGGTATATACAGTATAAGTATCGCCCCCTGCAGTCCTGTCAGATAATCCTCGGTGTCCCCAGATAATGATTACACAGCACAGACTCTTATATAGTATATAAGTGACACAGGGTATATACAGTATAAGTATCGCCCCCTGCAGTTCTGTCAGATAATCCTCGGTGTCTCCAAATAATGATTACACAGCACAGACTCTTATACAGTATATAAGTGACACAGGGTATATACAGTATAAGTATCGCCCCCTGCAGTTCTGCCAGATAATCCTCGGTGTCCCCCAGATAATGATTACACAGCACAGACTCTTATATAGTATATAAGTGACACAGGGTATATACAGTATAAGTATCACCCCCTGCAGTTCTGTCAGATAATCCTCGGTGTCCCCAGATAATGATTACACAGCACAGACTCTTATATAGTATATAAGTGACACAGGGTATATACAGTATAAGTATCACCCCCTGCAGTTCTGTCAGATAATCCTCGGTGTCCCCAGATAATGATTACACAGAACAGACTCTTATATAGTATATAAGTGACACAGGGTATATACAGTATAAGTATCGCCCCCTGCAGTCCTGTCAGATAATCCTCGGTGTCCCCAGATAATGATTACACAGCACAGACTCTTATATAGTATATAAGTGACACAGGGTATATACAGTATAAGTATCGCCCCCTGCAGTTCTGTCAGATAATCCTCGGTGTCTCCAAATAATGATTACACAGCACAGACTCTTATACAGTATATAAGTGACACAGGGTATATACAGTATAAGTATCGCCCCCTGCAGTCCTGTCAGATAATCCTCGGTGTCCCCCAGATAATGATTACACAGCACAGACTCTTATATAGTATATAAGTGACACAGGGTATATACAGTATAAGTATCGCCCCCTGCAGTCCTGTCAGATAATCCTCGGTGTCCTCCAGATAATGATTACACAGCACAGACTCTTATATAGTATATAAGTGACACAGGGTATATACAGTATAAGTATCGCCCCCTGCAGTCCTGTCAGATAATCCTCGCTGTCCCCAGATAATGATTACACAGCACAGACTCTTATATAGTATATAAGTGACACAGGGTATATACAGTATAAGTATCGCCCCCTGCAGTCCTGTCAGATAATCCTCGGTGTCCTCCAGATAATGATTACACAGCACAGACTCTTATATAGTATATAAGTGACACAGGGTATATACAGTATAAGTATCGCCCCCTGCAGTCCTGTCAGATAATCCTCGGTGTCCCCAGATAATGATTACACAGCACAGACTCTTATATAGTATATAAGTGACACAGGGTATACACAGTATAAGTATCGCCCCCTGCAGTCCTGTCAGATAATCCTCGCTGTCCCCAGATAATGATTACACAGCACAGACTCTTATATAGTATATAAGTCACTCAGGGTATATACAGTATAAGTATCGCCCCCTGCAGTTCTGTCAGATAATATTCGGTGTCTCCAGATAATGATTACACAGCACAGACTCTTATATAGTATATAAGTGACACAGGGTATATACAGTATAAGTATCGCCCCCTGCAGTCCTGTCAGATAATCCTCGCTGTCCCCAGATAATGATTACACAGCACAGACTCTTATATAGTATATAAGTGACACAGGGTATATACAGTATAAGTATCGCCCCCTGCAGTCCTGTCAGATAATCCTCGCTGTCCCCAGATAATGATTACACAGCACAGACTCTTATATAGTATATAAGTGACACAGGGTATATACAGTATAAGTATCTCCCCCTGCAGTCCTGTCAGATAATCCTCGCTGTCCCCAGATAATGATTACACAGCACAGACTCTTATATAGTATATAAGTGACACAGGGTATATACAGTATAAGTATCGCCCCCTGCAGTCCTGTCAGATAATCCTTACTGTCCCCCAGATAATGATTACACAGCACAGACTCTTATACAGTATATAAGTGACACAGGGTATATACAGTATAAGTATCGCCCCCTGCAGTCCTGTCAGATAATCCTCGGTGTCCCCCAGATAATGATTACACAGCACAGACTCTTATATAGTATATAAGTGACACAGGGTATATACAGTATAAGTATCGCCCCCTGCAGTCCTGTCAGATAATCCTCGCTGTCCCCAGATAATGATTACACAGCACAGACTCTTATATAGTATATAAGTGACACAGGGTATATACAGTATAAGTATCTCCCCCTGCAGTCCTGTCAGATAATATTCGGTGTCCCCAGATAATGATTACAAGCACAGACTCTTATATAGTATATAAGTGACACAGGGTATATACAGTATAAGTATCGCCCCCTGCAGTCCTGTCAGATAATCCTCGCTGTCCCCCAGACAATGATTACAAGCTCAAACTCTTTGGTAATATCTTCATTTATTTCGCTTGCAATGAAAAAACACAAAAGAGAATGAAAAAAAAGTCACATCATTGATCATTTTACACAAAACTCTAAAACTGGTGCGGACAGAAGTATTGGCGCCCTCAGCCTAATACTTGGTAGCACAACCTTTAGACACAATAACTGCGCACAACCGCTTCCGCTAACCAGCAATGAGTTTCTTACAAGGCTCTGCTGGAATTTTGGTCACACAAGGACACAGGACAGAGGTGGAATCAACTTTAATCCATTTCAACTGGCTGCAAGTGTGATTTAGTTATTGCCACCACCTGTTAGGTGCCTCAGGTAAGTAACAGGTGCTGTTAATTACACAAATTAGAGAAGCATCGCATGATTTTTCAAATAGTGCCAATACTTTTGTCCACCCCCTTTTTTATGTTTGCTGTGGAATTATATCCCATTTGGCTTTTTGACAATTCTTTTTGTGGTTTTACATTGAAGACAAATTAAATGAAGAAAATACCAAAGAGTTTGTGACTGCAATCATTATCTGGAAGAAACGGAGTATTATCTGACAGAATTGCAGGGGGGGCCAATACTTTTGGCTAACACTGTATATACACTGGGTGAAGTAGTTTAGCTCTGAAAAGAGCTGTTGGTTTTAATTTTTCCTGCCTATCCAAACCTAAATCCTCTCTCGCCCTCAGCACAACGTCTCTCCCTATCTAACTCCAAACCGCAAATGACACAAATATGGCTGCCACTGTTCTTATAAATCGGAGGTCACCTGATTTCATCAGCCAATGACTTTTTCCCATTTTTTTCAACGTCTAAGTTTTCCTGCTTCCTATCCCACCTCCCCTGCACAGTTATTGGTGCAAAAAAAAGCACCAGGTAAGGTGGGAGGGGATTCAAATTTTCACTCTATTTACCACATGGTATTCGATTGGAATCGAATATCTAGAATACCGTAATATTCGATCGAATACCTACTTGATTGAACGGTATTCGCTCATCTCTAATAGTAAACCAACCTAACCGGTGACCACTAGAGAGCCCTTGTAATATTGTATAGTAACCCAACCTATCCGGTGACCACTAGACAGCCCTCGTAATATTGTATAGTAACCCAACCTATCCGGTGACCACTAGAGGACCCTCGTAATATTGTATAGTAACCCAACCTATCCGGTGACCACTAGAGAGCCCTCGTAATATTGTATAGTAACCCAACCTAACCGGTGACCACTAGAGGACCCTCGTAATATTGTATAGTAACCCAACCTATCCGGTGACCACTAGAGAGCCCTCGTAATATTGTATAGTAACCCAACCTATCCGGTGACCACTAGACAGCCCTCGTAATATTGTATAGTAACCCAACCTATCCGGTGACCACTAGAGAGCCCTCGTAATATCGTATAGTAACACAACCTATCCGGTGACCACTAGAGGACCCTCGTAATATTGTATACTAACCCAACCTAACCGGTGACCACTAGAGAGCCCTCGTAATATTGTATAGTAACCCAACCTATCCGGTGACCACTAGAGAGCCCTTGTAATATTATATAGTAACACAACCTATCCGGTGACCACTAGAGGACCCTCGTAATATTGTATAGCAACACAACCTAACCGGTGACCACTAGAGGACCCTCATAATATTGTATAGTAACCCAACCTATCCGGTGACCACTAGAGAGCCCAGCCCTCGTAATATTGTATACTAACCCAACCTAACCGGTGACCACTAGAGGACCCTCATAATATTGTATAGTAAACCAACCTAACCGGTGACCACTAGAGAGCCCTCGTAACATTGTATAGTAACCCAACCTATCCGGTGACCACTAGAGAGCCCTCGTAATATTGTATAGCAACACAACCTAACCGGTGACCACTAGAGGACCCTCATAATATTGTATAGTAACCCAACCTATCCGGTGACCACTAGAGAGCCCTCGTAATATTGTATACTAACCCAACCTAACCGGTGACCACTAGAGGACCCTCATAATATTGTATAGTAAACCAACCTAACCGGTGACCACTAGAGAGCCCTCGTAACATTGTATAGTAACACAACCTAACCGGTGACCACTAGAGGACCCTCATAATATTGTATAGTAACCCAACCTATCCGGTGACCACTAGAGAGCCCTCATAATAGTGTATAGTAACCCAACCTATCCGGTGACCACTAGAACCCCCTCGTAATATTGTATAGTAACCCAACCTATCCGGTGACCACTAGAGAGCCCTTGTAATATTGTATAGTAACACAACCTATCCGGTGACCACTAGACAGCCCTCGTAATATTGTATACTAACCCAACCTAACCGGTGACCACTAGAGAGCCCTCGTAATATTGTATAGTAACCCAACCTATCCGGTGACCACTAGAGAGCCCTCGTAATATTGTATAGTAACACAACCTAACCGGTGACCACTAGAGGACCCTCATAATATTGTATAGTAACCCAACCTATCCGGTGACCACTAGAGAGCCCTCGTAATATTGTATACTAACCCAACCTAACCGGTGACCACTAGAGGACCCTCATAATATTGTATAGTAAACCAACCTAACCGGTGACCACTAGAGAGCCCTCGTAACATTGTATAGTAACACAACCTAACCGGTGACCACTAGAGGACCCTCATAATATTGTATAGTAACCCAACCTATCCGGTGACCACTAGAGAGCCCTCATAATAGTGTATAGTAACCCAACCTATCCGGTGACCACTAGAACCCCCTCGTAATATTGTATAGTAACCCAAGCTATCCGGTGACCACTAGAACCCCCTCGTAATATTGTATAGTAACCCAACCTATCCGTTGACCACTAGAGAGCCCTCGTAATATTGTATAGTAACACAACCTAACCGGTGACCACTAGAGGACCCTCATAATATTGTATAGTAACCCAACCTATCCGGTGACCACTAGAGAGGCCTCGTAATATTGAATAATAACCCAACCTAACCGGTGACCACTAGAGAGGCCTCGTAATATTGTATTACTATACAATATTACGAGGCCTCTCTAGTGGTCACCGGTTAGGTTGGGTTACTATACAATATTACGAGGGCTCTCTAGTGGTCACCGGTTAGGTTGGATTACTATACAATATTACGAGGGCTGTCTAGTGGTCACCGGTTAGGTTGGGTTACTATACAATATTACGAAGGCTCTCTAGTGGTCACCGGATAGGTTGGGTTACTATACAATATTACAAGGGCTCTCTAGTGGTCACCGGTTAGGTTGGGTTACTATACAATATTACGAGGGCTCTCTAGTGGTCACCGGATAGGTTGGGTTACTATACAATATTACGAAGGCTCTCTAGTGGTCACCGGTTAGGTTGTGTTACTATATAATATTATGAGGGCTCTCTAGTGGTCACCGATTAGGTTGGGTTAGTATACAATATTACAAGGGCTCTCTAGTGGTCACCGGATAGGTTGGGTTACTATACAATATTATGAGGGTTCTCTAGTGGTCACCGGTTAGGTTGTGTTACTATGCAATATTACGAGGCCTCTCTAGTGGCCTAACCAGCGACCACTAGAGGACCCTCATAATATTGTATAGTAACCCAACCTATCTGGCGACCACTAGAGGACCCTCATAATATTGTATAGTAACCCAACCTATCCGGTGACCACTAGAGAGCCCTTGTAATGTTGTATAGTAACACAACCTAACCGGTGACCACTAGAGAGTCCTCATAATATTGTATAGTAACACAACCTAACCGGTGACCACTAGAGAGCCCTCTTAATATTGTATAGTAACCCAACATAACCGGTGACCACTAGAGAGCCCTCGTAATATTGTATAGTAACCCAACATAACCGGTGACCACTAGAGAGTCCTCATAATATTGTATAGTAACCCAACCTAATCGGTGACCACTAGACAGCCCTCGTAATATTGTATAGTAACCCAACCTAATCGGTGACCACTAGAGAGGCCTTGTAATATTGTATAGTAACCCAACCTAATCGGTGACCACTAGAGAGCCCTTGTAATATTGTATAGTAACCCAACCTAATCGGTGACCACTAGAGAGTCCTCATAATATTGTATAGTAACCCAACCTAATCGGTGACCACTAGACAGCCCTCGTAATATTGTATAGTAATCCAACCTATCCGGTGACCACTAGAGAGGCCTTGTAATATTGTATAGTAACCCAACTTATTCGTTGACCACTAGACAGCCCTCCTAATGTTGTATAATGACCCAAACTATCCGGTGACCACTAGAGAGCCCTCGTAATTTTGTATAATGACCCAACCTATCCGGTGACCACTAGAGAGCCCTTGTAATATTGTATAGTAACCCAACTTATCCTTTGACCACTAGAGAGCCCTCGTAATATTGTATTGTAACCCAACCTATCCGGTGACCACTAAAGAGCCCTTGTAATATTGTATAGTAACCCAACCTATCCGGTGACCACTAGAGAGGCCTCGTAATATTGTATAGTAACCCAACCTATCCGGTGACCACTAGAAAGCCCTCGTAATATTGTATAGTAACCCAACCTAATCGGTGACCACTAGAGAGCCCTCGTAATATTGTATAGTAACTCAACCTATCCGGTGACCACTAGAGAGCCCTCGTAATATTGTATAGTAACCCAACCTATCCGGTGACCACTAGAGAGCCCTCGTAATATTGTATAGTAACCCAACCTAATCGGTGACCACTAGAGAGCCCTCGTAATATTGTATAGTAACTCAACCTATCCGGTGACCACTAGAGAGCCCTCGTAATATTGTATAGTAACCCAACCTATCCGGTGACCACTAGAGAGCCCTCGTAATATTGTATAGTAACCCAACCTATCCGGTGACCACTAGAGAGCCCTCGTAATATTGTATAGTAACCCAACCTAATCGGTGACCACTAGAGAGCCCTCGTAATATTGTATAGTAACCCAACCTAATCGGTGACCACTAGAGAGCCCTCGTAATATTGTATAGTAACTCAACCTATCCGGTGACCACTAGAGAGCCCTCGTAATATTGTATAGTAACCCAACCTAATCGGTGACCACTAGAGAGCCCTCGTAATATTGTATAGTAAATCAACCTATCCGGTGACCACTGGAGAGCCCTCGTAATATTGTATAGTAACCCAACCTATCCGGTGACCACTAAAGAGCCCTCATAATATTGTATAGTAACCCAACCTATCCGGTGACCACTAGAAAGCCCTCGTAATATTGTATAGTAACACAACCTATCCGGTGACCACTAGAGAGCCCTCGTAATATTGTATAGTAACCCAACCTAACCGGTGACCACTAGAGAGCCCTCGTAATATTGTATAGTAACCCAACCTATCCGGTGACCACTGGAGAGCCCTCGTAATATTGTATAGTAACCCAACCTATCCGGTGACCACTAGAGAGCCCTTGTAATATTATATAGTAACCCAACCTATCCGGTGACCACTAGAGAGCCCTTGTAATATTATATAGTAACCCAACCTATCCGGTGACCACTAGACAGCCCTCGTAATATTGTATATTAACCCAACCTATCCTTTGACCACTAGAGAGCCCTTGTAATATTGTATAGTAACCCAACCTATCCAGTGACCACTAGAGAGCCCTTGTAATTTTATATAATGACCCAAACTATCCAGTGACCACTAGAGAGCCCTCGTAATATTGTATAGTAACCCAACCTATCCGGTGACCACTAGAGAGCCCTTGTAATTTTATATAATGACCCAACCTATCCGGTGACCACTAGAGAGCCCTCGTAATGTTATATAATGACCCAAACTATCCAGTGACCACTAGAGAGCCCTCTTAATATTGTATAGTAACCCAACCTATCCGGTGACCACTAGAGAGCCCTTGTAATTTTATATAATGACCCAACCTATCCGGTGACCACTAGAGAGCCCTCGTAATGTTATATAATGACCCAAACTATCCAGTGACCACTAGAGAGCCCTCGTAATATTGTATAGTAACCCAACCTATCCGGTGACCACTAGAGAGCCCTTGTAATTTTATATAATGACCCAAACTATCCAGTGACCACTAGAGAGCCTTCATGGCAGGTTCTTTCTGTTTAAGGTGTCATAGTCTAGAATCTTCTCTGAAGTTTCGGATGCGTTATGACTGGTATTAGAGTAATTTAGGCCACAACTCTATGAATTATTCAGGATGGTGAATTCCAGCTCCACCATTAGATTCTGTCATACTGATTTACTTGAAGATAACATAGGATCCACCCGATATAATTATGTTTCCTGAAACTGATGATGAGAATGTTCTGCACTGCCGATCACACTGGTCAAGCAACTTCACGTCAGTCAGAAATTTATTCTAATGACATTGAGAGTGTGGCCCTGTACAAGCGGGCACTTTGGTTCTGTTCATACAAGGACTCCGTCAGGGGACTTTTAGTGTTACCTTCTATAACTCCAACTCTGCCCATGCTTCCTTTGGCCCCACTCAATCCTACCCATTTCCTTTGTGGCACCTCACATGCACCCGTGTAGCTACAAATATATGGCCCTCACACAGTATAATGTCCCTCCTGTGATCCTCACACAGTATAATGCCCCCCCTCTCTTTATGGATGACACACATTAGTATGTCATCCTTGTGGCCCCCATACAATATAATGTCCTGCTTGTGGCTCTCATACAGTATAATGCCCCCTCTTAGTATCCTCCACACAATATAATTCCCCCCCTTAGTGGCCCTTATACAGTATAATGCCCCCTCTTAGTGTCCCCCACAAGATATTATTCCCCCCTTAGTGGCTCCTACACAGTACAATGCCCATGACAATACACAGATGTGAAATTACACAACTAGCACACTGACAAGGAGGGGGGACTCAGGGGATCTTTGTCTTAGATTTGTAGCTAAATCACTATGTCTTATCCTGAGAGCTCAGTGGTACTGTGTCTTATCCTGAGGGCTCAGTGGTACTATGTCTTATCCTGAGGGATCAGTGGTACTATGTCTTATCCTAAGGGCTCAGTGGTACTGTGTCTTATCCTGAGGGCTCAGTGGTACTATGTCTTATCCTAAGGGCTCAGTGGTACTGTGTCTTATCCTGAGAGCTCAGTGGTACTGTGTCTTATCCTGAGGGCTCAGTGGTACTATGTCTTATCCTGAGGGCTCAGTGGTACTATGTCTTATCCTAAGGGCTCAGTGGTACTGTGTCTTATCCTGAGAGCTCAGTGGTACTGTGTCTTATCCTGAGGGCTCAGTGGTACTATGTCTTATCCTGAGGGATCAGTGGTACTATGTCTTATCCTAAGGGCTCAGTGGTACTGTGTCTTATCCTGAGGGCTCAGTGGTACTATGTCTTATCCTGAGGGCTTAGTGGTACTATGTCTTATCCTGGGGCTCAGTTGTACTATGTCTTATCCTGAGGGCTTAGTGGTACTATGTCTTATCCTGAGGGCTCAGTGGTACTATGTCTTTTTTTTTTTTTTTTGGCGCCGCCCCCCTGAGAGGCTTGGCTGCCTTGATGCAGTGCTCCAAGCTGGGAGCAAACTTTTTCTTTCCTTTTTCACTCTTTTTCTCTGTATATTCAAGAATCCGGTAACCAAGCAATCTAGCACTATGAATTAGCAACTATAAATCGAATGGAAGACCCTGTGGAGTATTTTGTTTCTATTGTAAAGCATGGACAATTACAAGACCTGGTTCAGCTGGTTTCCACATGTGCCTGTTACCATCCCCCCAGCTAGGACAGCATGGCTTAACATGCGGCATGGAGGAAAACCTACATGGAAATGCAGACTTCTTCTTCAAGGAGATGATTTTTGGCGTCAATTGCTGATGTGTGAAGATGCTACAGCTGACTGGTATTACTTTCTTTCTATTACTGTGGACACGTGGGACACTGTTACAGCCTGGGAACCATCACCCACCTACCCCAGGAGTTATGGAAGCTTGGCAAGAGAGCAGCACCATGTATACCTGGATAGTCTCTGACTTCCTTGGGGCAGTAGAACACAGTGGTAAGAAGAAAGGAGGAGGAGGGCTTGTGACAAAGGACATTTGGGGCATTTTTTTTTTTTTTTTTGTGGTTAAAAGGACAATAGTGCTGATACAAGATACCGAACTATCAGCTGTGAGCAGGAGATCTCACCACCTACCAAGAACTACCACATGTTATCATAATAGCTGACTATGTCCCCCACCTCTGCAAAAATTTCTGCTTGTTATATCTACATGCTGTGACCCCCCTCCTCGTGTCCTACAACCAAGTCGGCTGTATTATTATTATTATTATTATTATTAACATCAATCCGCACAGAGAACTAAATGATCCTGCAGTGTGTCTGTGTTTCTTTCTTTTTTAGTTGCTCTGATTCCTAGGATTTCTCTACCATGAGCTTGTATGTGTTGCTCTCCTGTTATATACTACTGTACCATCTATGAAACTGTATCACTGAAATTTCCCCATTGTGGGACTATTAAAGGAATATCTTATCTTATCTTATCTTATCCTGAGGGCTCAGTGGTACTATGTCTTATCCTGAGGGTTCACTGGTACTATGTCCTATCCTGAGGACTCAGTGGTACTATGTCTTATCCTGAGGGCTCACTGGTACTGTGTCTTATCCTGAGGGCTCACTGGTACTGTGTCTTATCCTGAGGGCTCACTGGTACTGTGTCTTATCCTGAGGGCTCAGTGGTACTATATCTTATCCTGAGAGCTCAGTGGTACTGTGTCTTATCCTGAGGGCTCAGTGGTACTATGTCTTATCCTGAGGGCTCAGTGGTACTATGTCTTATCCTGAGGGCTCAGTGTTACTATGTCTTATCCTGAGGGCTCAGTGGTACTATGTCTTATCCTGAGGGCTCAGTGGTACTATGTCTTATCCTGAGGGCTCAGTGGTACTGTGTCTTATCCTGAGGGCTCACTGGTACTGTGTCTTATCCTAAAGGCTCACTGGTACTGTGTCTTATCCTGAGGGCTCACTGGTACTGTGTCTTATTCTGAGGGCTCAGTGGTACTATATCTTATCCTGAGAGCTCAGTGGTACTGTGTCTTATCCTGAGGGCTCAGTGGTACTATGTCTTATCCTGAGGGCTCAGTGGTACTATGTCTTATCCTGAGGGCTCAGTGGTACTATGTCTTATCCTGAGGGCTCAGTGGTACTATATCTTATCCTGAGAGCTCAGTGGTACTGTGTCTTATCCTGAGGGCTCAGTGGTACTATGTCTTATCCTGAGGGCTCAGTGGTACTATGTCTTATCCTGAGGGCTCAGTGGTACTATGTCTTATCCTCAGGACTCAGTGGTACCATTTCGTATCCTAAGGACTCAGTGGTACTATGTCTTATTCTGAGGGATCAGTGGCACTATGTCTTATCCTGAGGGATAAGTGGTACTATGTCTTATCCTGGGGGATCAGTGGTACCATGTCTTATCCTGGGGGATCAGTGGTACTATGTCTTATCCTGAGGGCTCAGTGGTACTATGTCTTATCCTGAGGGCTCAGTGGTACTATGTCTTATCCTGAGGGCTCAGTGGTACTATGTCTTATCCTGAGGGCTCAGTGGTACTATGTCTTATCCTGGGGGCTCAGTGGTACTATGTCTTATCCTGGGGGCTCAGTGGTACTATGTCTTATCCTGAGGACTCAGTGGTACTATTTCTTATCCTAAGGACTCAGTGGTACTATGTCTTATTCTGAGGGATCAGTGGCACTATGTCTTATCCTGGGGCTCAGTGGTACTATGTCTTATTCTGAGGGATCAGTGGCACTATGTCTTATCCTGGGGCTCAGTTGTACTATGTCTTATCCTGAGGGATCAGTGGTACTATGTCTTATCCTGGGGGATCAGTGGTACTATGTCTTATCCTGAGGGCTCACTGGTACTATGTCTTATCCTGGGGGATCAGTGGTACTATATCTTATCCTGGGGGCTCAGTGGTACTATGTCTTATCCTGAGGAATCAGTGGTACTATGTCTTATCCTCAGGACTCAGTGGTACTATTTCTTATCCTGAGGACTCAGTGGTACTACGTCTTATCCTGGGGGCTCAGTGGTACTATGTCTTATCCTGGGGGCTCAGTGGTACTATGTCTTATCCTGAGGACTCAGTGGTACTATTTCTTATCCTGAGGGCTCAGTGGTACTATGTCTTATCCTCAGGACTCAGTGGTACTATTTCTTATCCTGAGGACTCAGTGGTACTACGTCTTATCCTGGGGGCTCAGTGGTACTATGTCTTATCCTGGGGGCTCAGTGGTACTATGTCTTATCCTGGGGGATCAGTGGTACTATGTCTTATCCTGGGGGATCAGTGGTACTATATATTATCCTGGGGGCTCAGTGGTACTATGTCTTATCCTGAGGGCTCAGTGGTACTATGTCTTATCCTGAGGACTCAGTGGTACTATTTCTTATCCTAAGGACTCAGTGGTACTATGTCTTATTCTGAGGGATCAGTGGCACTATGTCTTATCCTGAGGGATCAGTGGCACTATGTCTTATCCTGAGGGCTCAGTGGTACTATGTCTTATCCTGGGGGCTCAGTGGTACTATGTCTTATCCTGAGGGCTCAGTGGTACTATGTCTTATCCTGAGGACTCAGTGGTACTATGTCTTATCCTGGGGGCTCAGTGGTACTATGTCTTATTCTGAGGGATCAGTGGCACTATTTCTTATCCTGGAGCTCAGTTGTACTATGTCTTATCCTGGGGGATTAGTGGTACTATGTCTTATCCTGAGGGCTCACTGGTACTATGTCTTATCCTGAGGGCTCACTGGTACTATGTCTTATCCTGGGGGCTCAGTGGTACTATGTCTTATCCTGAGGGCTCAGTGGTACTATGTCTTATCCTGAGGGCTCAGTGGTACTATATATTATCCTGGGGGCTCAGTGGTACTTTGTCTTATCCTGAGGGCTCAGTGGTACTATGTCTTATCCTGAGGACTCAGTGGTACTATTTCTTATCCTAAGGACTCAGTGGTACTATGTCTTATTCTGAGGGATCAGTGGCACTATGTCTTATCCTGAGGGATCAGTGGCACTATGTCTTATCCTGAGGGCTCAGTGGTACTATGTCTTATCCTGAGGGATCAGTGGTACTATGTCTTATCCTGGGGGATCAGTGGTACTATGTCTTATCCTGAGGGCTCACTGGTACTATGTCTTATCCTAGGGGATCAGTGGTACTATATCTTATCCTGGGGGCTCAGTGGTACTATGTCTTATCCTGAGGGCTCAGTGGTACTATGTCTTATCCTCAGGACTCAGTGGTACTATTTCTTATCCTGAGGACTCAGTGGTACTACGTCTTATCCTGGGGGCTCAGTGGTACTATGTCTTATCCTGGGGGCTCAGTGGTACTATGTCTTATCCTGGGGCTCAGTGGTACTATGTCTTATCCTGAGGACTCAGTGGTACTATTTCTTATCCTGAGGGCTCAGTGGTACTATGTCTTATCCTCAGGACTCAGTGGTACTATTTCTTATCCTGAGGACTCAGTGGTACTACGTCTTATCCTGGGGGCTCAGTGGTACTATGTCTTATCCTGGGGGCTCAGTGGTACTATGTCTTATCCTGGGGGATCAGTGGTACTATGTTTTATCCTGAGGGCTCAGTGGTACTATATATTATCCTGGGGGCTCAGTGGTACTATGTCTTATCCTGAGGACTCAGTGGTACTATGTCTTATCCTGAGGACTCAGTGGTACTATTTCTTATCCTAAGGACTCAGTGGTACTATGTCTTATCCTGAGGGATCAGTGGCACTATGTCTTATCCTGAGGGATCAGTGGCACTATGTCTTATCCTGAGGGCTCAGTGGTACTATGTCTTATCCTGAGGGCTCAGTGGTACTATGTCTTATCCTGAGGGCTCAGTGGTACTATGTCTTATCCTGAGGGCTCAGTGGTACTATGTCATATCCTGGGGGCTCAGTGGTACTATTTCTTATCCTGAGGGCTCACTGGTACTATGTCTTATCCTGAGGACTCAGTGGTACTATGTCTTATTCTGAGGGATCAGTGGCACTATGTCTTATCCTGGAGCTCAGTTGTACTATGTCTTATCCTGGGGGATTAGTGGTACTATGTCTTATCCTGAGGGCTCACTGGTACTATGTCTTATCCTGGGGGCTCAGTGGTACTATGTCTTATCCTGGGGAGACAGTCAAGAAAAGGACCGGCCTTGAACTCACTCGGAGAGACAAGCCTCAGGAATTGCGCTTCCACCACAGGATCAATCTAATCGGCTTTATTTAGACAACATACACTACGCGTTTCGGGCTCAAACAGTTTCAAATCGTGATGCATCTGAAGAAAAACCAGGAGAAATAAAAAACCAATAAATATTACGTTTAAAAGTGACATAATAAATATTAAGGATTGTAGCGCCATGCCTCTCCTTCATTACCAGTGGATATGGGGTTTGATGTCATTTCTAAATGGAATATTTATTGGGTTTTTATTGCTCCTGGTTTTTCTTCAGATGCATCACGATTTGAAACTGTTTGATTTGAAACTCAATTCAATTCATTCAATTTCTGGAAGCAGTCTTAATGTCTAGCATCTGCCTAACAATTTTGCACAGTAAATGTAATGCCGTATGTAGTCAGTAGCACAATCCTATGCACTGAGCACAGATCTGGTCTCTGCTCTTGGCATGTACTATAGCCGGCACCATCTTCTAATGGACTGCAATAGGTACTACAGGTACCAGGATGAGGAGAGTAAGTGGTAACGTCCCTAAACCTCCAGCAGCCCCTTCTAGGAGGTCCTTGTGAACATCATGAGGGGTTTTGCTACTCTTTAGGAACTCTGTGGTGGTTCAGAGCGCCTCCGCTGGTTGGATGTGGTAGTAATATCATGTGTGCACTGTTTGGCAGCATTTATACAGGCCCTGCAATGCACAATGGTTTTAGGTATGTTTTGCCCAGGGTCCTCCAGTGATCCCCGCTTATCGTCGGAATATTGACTCATCTGATGGGGGGAAGACAATGTCAGTGCACACAACCTGTCCTGTCCGCTGGTGTATACTCAATGCCAGAATCCTGTACTAAAGCTGTCCTGTGCCAAGTCCTGAGGCTCCCTGACACTTTGTAGACCGGTCGGTGTTATATTATGAGCAGATCCAAGAATCCTAATTATAGGGTTGGTAACACAAACTTTTGGCGAGAACCCAATGCTTACTCCACCCGAAACACATCTCAGGGCACGATCAGCGGCAAATACTTCAAGGATGAATTTGAGTCTAGAAATGTGAAATATCTTGTTCTCTCCATTCTCATTGAGCGTTTCTGGCTGCAGCTACTATATCTTATCCTGGTGGCTCAGTGGTACTATGTCTTATCCTGAGGGCTCAGTGGTACTATGTCTTATCCTGAGGACTCAGTGGTACTATGTCTTATCCTGAGGGCTCAGTGGTACTGTGTCTTATCCTGAGGGCTCAGTGGCACTATGTCTTATCCTGAGGACTCAGTGGTACTATGTCGTATTCTGGGGGCACAGTGGTACTATGTCTTATCCTGAGAACTCAGTGGTACTATTTCTTATCCTGAGGGCTCAGTGGTTATATGTCTTATCCTGACGACTCAGTGGTACTATGTCTTATCCTGAGGACTCAGTGGTACTATGTCTTATCCTGAGGGCTCAGTGGTACTACGTCTTATCCTGAGGGCTCAGTGGTACTATGTCTTATCCTGGGGGTTCAGTGGTACTATGTCTTATCCTGGGGGCTCAGTGGTACTATGTCTTATCCTGAGGACTCAGTGGTACTATTTCTTATCCTAAGGACTCAGTGGTACTATGTCTTATTCTGAGGGATCAGTGGCACTATGTCTTATCCTGAGGGATAAGTGGTACTATGTCTTATCCTGGGGGATCAGTGGTACTATGTCTTATCCTGAGGGCTCAGTGGTACTATGTCTTATCCTGAGGGCTCAGTGGTACTATGTCTTATCCTGGGGGCTCAGTGGTACTATATCTTATCCTAATGACTCAGTGGTACTATGTCTTATTCTGAGGGATCAGTGGCACTATGTCTTATCCTGAGGGATAAGTGGTACTATGTCTTATCCTGAGGGCTCAGTGGTACTATGTCTTATCCTGAGGGCTCACTGGTACTGTGTCTTATCCTGAGGGCTCACTGGTACTGTGTCTTATCCTGAGGGCTCACTGGTACTATATCTTATCCTGAGGGATCAGTGGTACTATGTCTTATCCTGAGGGCTCAGTGGTACTATGTCTTATCCTCAGGACTCAGTGGTACTATTTCTTATCCTGGGGGCTCAGTGGTACTATGTCTTATCCTGAGGGATCAGTGGTACTATGTCTTATCCTGGGGGATCAGTGGTACTATGTCTTATCCTGAGGACTCAGTGGTACTATGTCTTATCCTGAGGGCTCAGTGGTACTATGTCTTATCCTGAGGACTCAGTGGTACTATGTCTTATCCTGAGTGCTCAGCGTTACTATGTCTTATCCTTAGGGCTCAGCGGTACTATATCTTATCCTGGGGGCTCAGTGGTACTATGTCTTAACCTGGGGGCTCAGTGGTACTATGTCTTAACCTGGGGGCTCAATGGTACTGTGTCTTATCCTGAGGGCTCAGTGGTACTATGTCCTATCCTGAGGACTCAGTGGTACTATTTCTTATCCTGAGGGCTCAGTGGTAAAATGTCTTATCCTGAGGACTCAGTGGTACTATTTCTTATCCTGAGGGCTCAGTGGTAAAATGTCTTATCCTGAGGACTCAGTGGTACTATTTCTTATCCTGAGGGCTCAGTGGTAATATGTCTCATCCTGAGGACTCAGTGGTACTATGTCTTATCCTGAGGACTCAGTGGTACTATGTCTTATCCTGAGGGCTCAGTGGTACTACGTCTTATCCTGAGGACTCAGTGGTACTGTGTCTTATCCTGAGCGATCAGTGGCACTATGTCTTATCCTGAGGGCTCAGTGATACTATGTCTTATCCTGAGGACTCAGTGGTACTATGTCTTATCCTGAGGGCTCAGTGGCACTGTGTCTTATCCTGAGGGCTCAGTGGTACTATGTCTTAACCTGAGGACTCAGTGGTACTATGTCTTATTCTGAGGGATCACTGGTACTATATCTTATCCTGGGGGCTCAGTGGTACTATGTCTTATTCTGGGGCTGAGTGGTACTGTGTCTTATCCTGAGGGCTCAGTGGTACTATGTCTTATCCTGAGGGCTCACTGGTACTGTGTCTTATCCTGAGGGCTCACTGGTACTGTGTCTTATCCTGAGGGCTCACAGGTACTATATCTTATCCTGAGGGATCAGTGGTACTATGTCTTATCCTGAGGGCTCAGTGGTACTATGTCTTATCCTCAGGACTCAGTGGTACTATTTCTTATCCTGGGGGCTCAGTGGTACTATGTCTTATCCTGAGGGCTCAGTGGTACTATGTCTTATCCTGGGGGATCAGTGGTACTATGTTTTATCCTGAGGGCTCAGTGGTACTATATCTTATCCTGGGGGCTCAGTGGTACTATGTCTTAACCTGAGGGCTCAGTGGTACTATGTCTTATCCTGAGGACTCAGTGGTACTATTTCTTATCCTAATGACTCAGTGGTACTATGTCTTATTCTGAGGGATCAGTGGCACTATGTCTTATCCTGAGGGATAAGTGGTACTATGTCTTATCCTGGGGGATCAGTGGTACTATGTCTTATCCTGAGGGCTCAGTGGTACTATGTCTTATCCTGAGGGCTCAGTGGTACTATGTCTTATCCTGGGGGCTCAGTGGTACTATATCTTATCCTAATGACTCAGTGGTACTATGTCTTATTCTGAGGGATCAGTGGCACTATGTCTTATCCTGAGGGATAAGTGGTACTATGTCTTATCCTGAGGGATCAGTGGTACTATGTCTTATCCTGAGGGCTCACTGGTACTATGTCTTATCCTGAGGGCTCAGTGGTACTGTGTCTTATCCTGAGGGCTCAGTGGCACTATGTCTTATCCTGAGGACTCAGTGGTACTATGTCGTATTCTGGGGGCTCAGTGGTACTATGTCTTATCCTGAGGGCTCAGTGGTACTATGTCTTATCCTGGGGGCTCAGTGGTACTATATCTTATCCTAATGACTCAGTGGTACTATGTCTTATTCTGAGGGATCAGTGGCACTATGTCTTATCCTGAGGGATAAGTGGTACTATGTCTTATCCTGAGGGCTCAGTGGTACTATGTCTTATCCTGAGGGCTCACTGGTACTGTGTCTTATCCTGAGGGCTCACTGGTACTGTGTCTTATCCTGAGGGCTCACTGGTACTATATCTTATCCTGAGGGATCAGTGGTACTATGTCTTATCCTGAGGGCTCAGTGGTACTATGTCTTATCCTCAGGACTCAGTGGTACTATTTCTTATCCTGGGGGCTCAGTGGTACTATGTCTTATCCTGAGGGATCAGTGGTACTATGTCTTATCCTGGGGGATCAGTGGTACTATGTCTTATCCTGAGGACTCAGTGGTACTATGTCTTATCCTGAGGGCTCAGTGGTACTATGTCTTATCCTGAGGACTCAGTGGTACTATGTCTTATCCTGAGTGCTCAGCGTTACTATGTCTTATCCTTAGGGCTCAGCGGTACTATATCTTATCCTGGGGGCTCAGTCGTACTATGTCTTAACCTGGGGGCTCAGTGGTACTATGTCTTAACCTGGGGGCTCAGTGGTACTGTGTCTTATCCTGAGGGCTCAGTGGTACTATGTCCTATCCT
Organism: Leptodactylus fuscus; assembly: GCF_031893055.1. NCBI lineage: Eukaryota > Metazoa > Chordata > Amphibia > Anura > Leptodactylidae > Leptodactylus > Leptodactylus fuscus. The sequence goes on along the minus strand of NW_027440757.1, from coordinate 345,172 downwards.
GAGGACTCAGTGGTACTATTTCTTAACCTGAGGGCTCAGTGGTAAAATGTCTTATCCTGAGGACTCAGTGGTACTATTTCTTATCCTGAGGGCTCAGTGGTAATATGTCTCATCCTGAGGACTCAGTGGTACTATGTCTTATCCTGAGGACTCAGTGGTACTATGTCTTATCCTGAGGGCTCAGTGGTACTACGTCTTATCCTGAGGACTCAGTGGTACTGTGTCTTATCCTGAGCGATCAGTGGCACTATGTCTTATCCTGAGGGCTCAGTGATACTATGTCTTATCCTGAGGACTCAGTGGTACTATGTCTTATCCTGAGGGCTCAGTGGCACTGTGTCTTATCCTGAGGGCTCAGTGGTACTATGTCTTAACCTGAGGACTCAGTGGTACTATGTCTTATTCTGAGGGATCACTGGTACTATATCTTATCCTGGGGGCTCAGTGGTACTATGTCTTATTCTGGGGCTGAGTGGTACTGTGTCTTATCCTGAGGGCTCAGTGGTACTATGTCTTATCCTGAGGGCTCACTGGTACTGTTTCTTATCCTGAGGGCTCACTGGTACTGTGTCTTATCCTGAGGGCTCACTGGTACTATATCTTATCCTGAGGGATCAGTGGTACTATGTCTTATCCTGAGGGCTCAGTGGTACTATGTCTTATCCTCAGGACTCAGTGGTACTATTTCTTATCCTGGGGGCTCAGTGGTACTATGTCTTATCCTGAGGGCTCAGTGGTACTATGTCTTATCCTGGGGGATCAGTGGTACTATGTTTTATCCTGAGGGCTCAGTGGTACTATATCTTATCCTGGGGGCTCAGTGGTACTATGTCTTAACCTGAGGGCTCAGTGGTACTATGTCTTATCCTGAGGACTCAGTGGTACTATTTCTTATCCTAATGACTCAGTGGTACTATGTCTTATTCTGAGGGATCAGTGGCACTATGTCTTATCCTGAGGGATAAGTGGTACTATGTCTTATCCTGGGGGATCAGTGGTACTATGTCTTATCCTGAGGGCTCAGTGGTACTATGTCTTATCCTGAGGGCTCAGTGGTACTATGTCTTATCCTGGGGGCTCAGTGGTACTATATCTTATCCTAATGACTCAGTGGTACTATGTCTTATTCTGAGGGATCAGTGGCACTATGTCTTATCCTGAGGGATAAGTGGTACTATGTCTTATCCTGAGGGATCAGTGGTACTATGTCTTATCCTGAGGGCTCACTGGTACTATGTCTTATCCTGAGGGCTCAGTGGTACTATGTCTTATCCTGAGGGCTCAGTGGTACTATGTCTTATTCTGAGGGATCAGTGGCACTATGTCTTATCCTGAGGGCTCAGTGGTACTATATCTTATCCTGAGGGCTCAGTGGTACTGTGTCTTATCCTGAGGGCTCAGTGGCACTATGTCTTATCCTGAGGACTCAGTGGTACTATGTCGTATTCTGGGGGCACAGTGGTACTATGTCTTATCCTGAGAACTCAGTGGTACTATTTCTTATCCTGAGGGCTCAGTGGTTATATGTCTTATCCTGACGACTCAGTGGTACTATGTCTTATCCTGAGGACTCAGTGGTACTATGTCTTATCCTGAGGGCTCAGTGGTACTACGTTTTATCCTGAGGGCTCAGTGGTACTATGTCTTATCCTGGGGGTTCAGTGGTACTATGTCTTATCCTGGGGGCTCAGTGGTACTATGTCTTATCCTGAGGACTCAGTGGTACTATTTCTTATCCTAAGGACTCAGTGGTACTATGTCTTATTCTGAGGGATCAGTGGCACTATGTCTTATCCTGGGGCTCAGTTGTACTATGTCTTATCCTGAGGGATCAGTGGTACTATGTCTTATCCTGGGGGATCAGTGGTACTATGTCTTATCCTGAGGACTCAGTGGTACTATGTCTTATCCTGAGGGCTCAGTGGTACTATGTCTTATCCTGAGGACTCAGTGGTACTATGTCTTATCCTGGGGGCTCAGTGGTACTATGTCTTATCCTGAGTGCTCAGCGTTACTATGTCTTATCCTTAGGGCTCAGCGGTACTATATCTTATCCTGGGGGCTCAGTGGTACTATGTCTTAACCTGGGGGCTCAGTGGTACTGTGTCTTATCCTGAGGGCTCAGTGGTACTATGTCCTATCCTGAGGACTCAGTGGTACTATTTCTTATCCTGAGGGCTCAGTGGTAATATGTCTTATCCTGAGGACTCAGTGGTACTATTTCTTATCCTGAGGGCTCAGTGGTAATATGTCTCATCCTGAGGACTCAGTGGTACTATGTCTTATCCTGAGGACTCAGTGGTACTATGTCTTATCCTGAGGGCTCAGTGGTACTACGTCTTATCCTGAGGACTCAGTGGTACTGTGTCTTATCCTGAGCGATCAGTGGCACTATGTCTTATCCTGAGGGCTCAGTGATACTATGTCTTATCCTGAGGACTCAGTGGTACTATGTCTTATCCTGAGGGCTCAGTGGCACTGTGTCTTATCCTGAGGGCTCAGTGGTACTATGTCTTAACCTGAGGACTCAGTGGTACTATGTCTTATTCTGAGGGATCACTGGTACTATATCTTATCCTGGGGGCTCAGTGGTACTATGTCTTATTCTGGGGCTGAGTGGTACTGTGTCTTATCCTGAGGGCTCAGTGGTACTATGTCTTATCCTGAGGGCTCACTGGTACTGTGTCTTATCCTGAGGGCTCACTGGTACTGTGTCTTATCCTGAGGGCTCACTGGTACTATATCTTATCCTGAGGGATCAGTGGTACTATGTCTTATCCTGAGGGCTCAGTGGTACTATGTCTTATCCTCAGGACTGAGTGGTACTATTTCTTATCCTGGGGGCTCAGTGGTACTATGTCTTATCCTGAGGGCTCAGTGGTACTATGTCTTATCCTGGGGGATCAGTGGTACTATGTTTTATCCTGAGGGCTCAGTGGTACTATATCTTATCCTGGGGGCTCAGTGGTACTATGTCTTAACCTGAGGGCTCAGTGGTACTATGTCTTATCCTGAGGACTCAGTGGTACTATTTCTTATCCTAATGACTCAGTGATGACTCAGTGATGACTATGTCTTATTCTGAGGGATCAGTGGCACTATGTCTTATCCTGAGGGATAAGTGGTACTATGTCTTATCCTGGGGGATCAGTGGTACTATGTCTTATCCTGAGGGCTCAGTGGTACTATGTCTTATCTTGAGGGCTCAGTGGTACTATGTCTTATCCTGGGGGCTCAGTGGTACTATGTCTTATCCTGGGGGCTCAGTTGTACTATGTCTTATCCTAATGACTCAGTGGTACTATGTCTTATTCTGAGGGATCAGTGGCACTATGTCTTATCCTGAGGGATAAGTGGTACTATGTCTTATCCTGAGGGATCAGTGGTACTATGTCTTATCCTGGGGGATTAGTGGTACTATGTCTTATCCTGAGGGTTCACTGGTACTATGTCTTATCCTGGGGATCAGTGGTACTATATCTTATCCTGGGGGCTCAGTGGTACTATGTCTTATCCTGAGGGCTCAGTGGTACTATGTCTTATCCTCAGGACTCAGTGGTACTATTTCTTATCCTGAGGACTCAGTGGTACTACGTTTTATCCTGGGGGCTCAGTGGTACTATGTCTTATCCTGGGGCTCAGTGGTACTATGTCTTATCCTGGGGGCTCAGTGGTACTATGTCTTATCCTGAGGACTCAGTGGTACTATTTCTTATCCTGAGGGTTCAGTGGTACTATGTCTTATCCTCAGGACTCAGTGGTACTATTTCTTATCCTAAGGACTCAGTGGTACTATGTCTTATTCTGAGGGATCAGTGGCACTATGTCTTATCCTGAGGGATAAGTGGCACTATGTCTTATCCTGGGGGATCAGTGGTACTATGTCTTATCCTGAGGGCTCAGTGGTACTATGTCTTATCCTGAGGGCTCAGTGGTACTATGTCTTATCCTGAGGGCTCAGTGGTACTATGTCTTATCCTGAGGGCTCAGTGGTACTATGTCTTATCCTGAGGGCTCAGTGGTACTATGTCTTATCCTGAGGGCTCAGTGGTACTATGTCTTATCCTGGGGGCTCAGTGGTACTATGTCTTATCCTGAGGACTCAGTGGTACTATGTCTTATCCTCAGGACTCAGTGGTACTATTTCTTATCCTGAGGACTCAGTGGTACTACGTCTTATCCTGGGGGCTCAGTGGTACTATATCTTATCCTGGGGGATCAGTGGTACTATGTCTTATCCTGAGGGCTCAGTGGTACTATGTCTTATCCTGAGGGCTCAGTGGTACTATGTCTTATCCTGGGGGCTCAGTGGTACTATATCTTATCCTAATGACTCAGTGGTACTATGTCTTATTCTGAGGGATCAGTGGCACTATGTCTTATCCTGAGGGATAAGTGGTACTATGTCTTATCCTGAGGGATCAGTGGTACTATGTCTTATCCTGGGGGCTCAGTGGTACTATATCTTATCCTAATGACTCAGTGGTACTATGTCTTATTCTGAGGGATCAGTGGCACTATGTCTTATCCTGAGGGATAAGTGGTACTATGTCTTATCCTGAGGGATCAGTGGTACTATGTCTTATCCTGGGGGATTAGTGGTACTATGTCTTATCCTGAGGGTTCACTGGTACTATGTCTTATCCTGGGGATCAGTGGTACTATATCTTATCCTGGGGGCTCAGTGGTACTATGTCTTATCCTGAGGGCTCAGTGGTACTATGTCTTATCCTCAGGACTCAGTGGTACTATTTCTTATCCTGAGGACTCAGTGGTACTACGTTTTATCCTGGGGGCTCAGTGGTACTATGTCTTATCCTGGGGCTCAGTGGTACTATGTCTTATCCTGGGGGCTCAGTGGTACTATGTCTTATCCTGAGGACTCAGTGGTACTATTTCTTATCCTGAGGGCTCAGTGGTACTATGTCTTATCCTCAGGACTCAGTGGTACTATTTCTTATCCTGAGGACTCAGTGGTACTACGTTTTATCCTGGGGGCTCAGTGGTACTATGTCTTATCCTGGGGCTCAGTGGTACTATGTCTTATCCTGGGGGCTCAGTGGTACTATGTCTTATCCTGAGGACTCAGTGGTACTATTTCTTATCCTAAGGACTCAGTGGTACTATGTCTTATTCTGAGGGATCAGTGGCACTATGTCTTATCCTGGGGGCTCAGTGGTACTACGTCTTATCCTGGGGGCTCAGTGGTACTATGTCTTATCCTGAGGGCTCAGTGGTACTATGTCTTATCCTGAGGGCTCAGTGGTACTATGTCTTATCCTGAGGGCTCAGTGGTACTATGTCTTATCCTGGGGGCTCAGTGGTACTGTGTCTTATCCTGGGGGCTCAGTGGTACTATGTCTTATCCTGAGGGCTCAGTGGTACTATGTCTTATCCTCAGGACTCAGTGGTACTATTTCTTATTCTGAGGACTCAGTGGTACTACGTCTTATCCTGGGGGCTCAGTGGTACTATGTCTTATCCTGGGGGCTCAGTGGTACTATGTCTTATCCTGGGGCTCAGTGGTACTATGTCTTATCCTGGGGGCTCAGTGGTACTATGTCTTATCCTGAGGACTCAGTGGTACTATTTCTTATCCTGAGGGCTCAGTGGTACTATGTCTTATCCTCAGGACTCAGTGGTACTTTTTCTTATCCTAAGGACTCAGTGGTACTATGTCTTATTCTGAGGGATCAGTGGCACTATGTCTTATCCTGAGGGATAAGTGTTACTATGTCTTATCCTGGGGGATCAGTGGTACTATGTCTTATCCTGAGGGCTCAGTGGTACTATGTCTTATCCTGAGGGCTCAGTGGTACTATGTCTCATCCTCAGGACTCAGTGGTACTATGTCTTATCCTGAGGACTCAGTGGTACTACGTCTTATCCTGGGGGCTCAGTGGTACTAGGTCTTATCCTTGGGGCTCAGTGGTACTATGTCTTATCCTGGGGCTCAGTGGTACTATGTCTTATCCTGGGGGCTCAGTGGTACTATGTCTTATCCTGAGGACTCAGTGGTACTATGTCTTATCCTGGGGAGACAGTCAAGAAAAGGACCGGCCTTGAACTCACTCGGAGAGACAAGCCTCAGGAATTGCGCTTCCACCACAGGATCAATCTAATCGGCTTTATTTAGACAACATACACTACGCGTTTCGGGCTCAAACAGTTTCAAATCGTGATGCATCTGAAGAAAAACCAGGAGAAATAAAAAACCAATAAATATTACATTTAAAAGTGACATAATAAATATTAAGGATTGTAGCGCCATGCCTCTCCTTCATTACCAGTGGATATGGGGTTTGATGTCATTTCTAAATGGAATATTTATTGGGTTTTTATTGCTCCTGGTTTTTCTTCAGATGCATCACGATTTGAAACTGTTTGATTTGAAACTCAATTCAATTCATTCAATTTCTGGAAGCAGTCTTAATGTCTAGCATCTGCCTAACAATTTTGCACAGTAAATGTAATGCCGTATGTAGTCAGTAGCACAATCCTATGCACTGAGCACAGATCTGGTCTCTGCTCTTGGCATGTACTATAGCCGGCACCATCTTCTAATGGACTGCAATAGGTACTACAGGTACCAGGATGAGGAGAGTAAGTGGTAACGTCCCTAAACCTCCAGCAGCCCCTTCTAGGAGGTCCTTGTGAACATCATGAGGGGTTTTGCTACTCTTTAGGAACTCTGTGGTGGTTCAGAGCGCCTCCGCTGGTTGGATGTGGTAGTAATATCATGTGTGCACTGTTTGGCAGCATTTATACAGGCCCTGCAATGCACAATGGTTTTAGGTATGTTTTGCCCAGGGTCCTCCAGTGATCCCCGCTTATCGTCGGAATATTGACTCATCTGATGGGGGGAAGACAATGTCAGTGCACACAACCTGTCCTGTCCGCTGGTGTATACTCAATGCCAGAATCCTGTACTAAAGCTGTCCTGTGCCAAGTCCTGAGGCTCCCTGACACTTTGTAGACCGATCGGTGTTATATTATGAGCAGATCCAAGAATCCTAATTATAGGGTTGGTAACACAAACTTTTGGCGAGAACCCAATGCTTACTCCACCCGAAACACATCTCAGGGCACAATCAGCGGCAAATACTTCAGGGATGAATTTGAGTCTAGAAATGTGAAATATCTTGTTCTCTCCATTCTCATTGGGCGTTTCTGGCTGCAGCAGATTCTCTCCAGGATTGGCTCCCTGACATCTTCCAATCCAAGTACAAGAACTTTCCCGGGATCAGGATATTCAGGACTTATTCTGAGGGTCCGCCATGAATGTCAGATTGGGTAGGACACTCGGCACCTTGCTGAACAGTTCTATCAAGGTGCCTGCCTCTCGTATGCAGGGCCGGTTTTAGACATGGTGTGGCCCTGGGCAAAATTAAAAGTGGGTGCCATAACCCAAACGGAGGAGACCGGAGGATGGGAGTTATAGTGGCGGATGATATGCCACCTGCTAGGCCGAGTACACTCCACCAGGCACTCCAGCCCCTCCCTGGGCCGGACTCCATTTAGGGGGGTCCTGCAGCACTACCTGATGGTGGTGGAAGTCATCTAAGGGCACTTCTAGATGGAGAGGGGACCTCTCTGAGCCAGTGTAATGTTGGTTGGAAGGGCCTGGATGGTAAGGCAGGCAAGACTCAGGGGTCCAGGTGTGCAGTGAAACAGGTAAGACTTGGTTCACACATCAGTACGCCATCCGTCTGTTTGAATTCAGTTTGAGACTTTAAAATGGACTGCTGCACAAACTGATTGTATACTGACACCTTTATATGCTGACTGCTGCACATACTGATTGTATACTGACACCTTTATATGCTGACTGCTGCACAAACTGATTGTATACTGACACCTTTATATGCTGACTGCTGCACATACTGATTGTATACTGACACCTTTATATGCTGACTGCTGTACATACTGATTGTATACTGACACCTTTATATGCTGACTGCTGTACATACTGATTGTATACTGACACCTTTATATGCTGACTGCTGCACATACTGATTGTATACTGACACCTTTATATGCTGACTGCTGTACATACTGATTGTATACTGACACCTTTATATGCTGATAGCTGCACATACTGATTGTATACTGACACCTTTATATGCTGACTGATGCACAAACTGATTGTATACTGACACCTTTATATACTGATAGCTGCACATACTGATTGTATACTGACACCTTTATATGCTGACTGCTGCACATACTGATTGTATACTGACACCTTTATATGCTGATAGCTGCACATAAAGATTGTATACTGACAACTTTATATGCAGACTGCTGCACATACTGATTGTATACAGACACCTTTATATGCTGACTGCTGCACATACTGACTGTATACTGACACCTTTATATGCTGATAGCTGCACATACTGATTGTATACTGACACCTTTATATGCTGACTGCTGCACATACTGATTGTATACTGACACCTTTATATGCTGACTGCTGCACATACTGATTGTATACTGACACCTTTATATGCTGACTGCTGCACATACTGATTGTATACTGACACCTTTATATGCTGACTGCTGCACATACTGATTGTATACAGACACCTTTATATGCTGACTGCTGCACATACTGATTGTATACTGACACCTTTATATGCTGACTGCTGCACATACTGATTGTATACTGACACCTTTATATGCTGACTGCTGCACATACTGATTGTATACTGACACATTTATATGCTGACTGCTGCACATACTGATTGTATACTGACATCTTCATATACTGACTGCTGCACATACTGATTGTATACTGACATCTTTATATGCTGACTGCTGCACATACTGATTGTATACTGACACCTTTATATGCTGACTGCTGCACATACTGATTGTATACTGACACCTTTATATGCTGACTGCTGCACATACTGATTGTATACTGACACCTTTATATGCTGATAGCTGCACATACTGATTATATACTGACACCTTTATATGCAGACTGCTGCACATACTGATTGTATACAGACACCTTTATATGCTGACTGCTGCACATACTGATTGTATACTGACACCTTTATATGCAGACTGCTGCACATACTGATTGTATACAGACACCTTTATATGCTGACTGCTGCACATACTGACTATATACTGACACCTTTATATGCTGATAGCTGCACATACTGATTGTATACTGACACCTTTATATGCTGATAGCTGCACATACTGATTATATACTGACACCTTTATATGCAGACTGCTGCACATACTGATTGTATACAGACACCTTTATATGCTGACTGCTGCACATACTGATTGTATACTGACACCTTTATATGCAGACTGCTGCACATACTGATTGTATACAGACACCTTTATATGCTGACTGCTGCACATACTGACTATATACTGACACCTTTATATGCTGATAGCTGCACATACTGATTGTATACTGACACCTTTATATGCTGACTGCTGCACATACTGATTGTATACTGACACCTTTATATGCTGACTGCTGCACATACTGATTGTATACTGACACCTTTATATGCTGACTGCTGCACATACTGATTGTATACTGACACCTTTATATGCTGACTGCTGCACATACTGATTGTATACTGACACCTTTATATGCTGACTGCTGCACATACTGATTGTATACTGACACCTTTATATGCAGACTACTGCACATACTGATTGTATACTGACACCTTTATATGCTGACTGCTGTACATACTGATTGTATACTGACACCTTTATATGCTGATAGCTGCACATACTGATTGTATACTGACATCTTTATATGCTGACTGATGCACAAACTGATTGTATACTGACACCTTTATATGCTGACTACTGCACATACTGATTGTATACTGACACCTTTATATGCTGACTGCTGTACATACTGATTGTATACTGACACCTTTATATGCTGATAGCTGCACATACTGATTGTATACTGACATCTTTATATGCTGACTGCTGCACATACTGATTGTATACTGACACCTTTATATGCTGATAGCTGCACATACTGATTGTATACTGACACCTTTATATGCTGACTGCTGCACATACTGATTGTATACAGACACCTTTATATGCTGACTGCTGCACATACTGATTGTATACTGACACCTTTATATGCAGACTGCTGCACATACTGATTGTATACTGACACCTTTATATGCAGACTGCTGCACATACTGATTGTATACTGACACCTTTATATGCTGACTGCTTTACATACTGATTGTATACTGACACCTTTATATGCTGACTGCTGCACATACTGATTGTATACTGACACCTTTATATGCAGACTGCTGCACATACTGATTGTATACAGACACCTTTATATGCTGACTGCTGCACATACTGATTGTATACTGACACCTTTATATGCTGACTGCTGCACATACTGATTGTATACTGACACCTTTATATGCTGACTGCTGCACATACTGATTGTATACTGACACCTTTATATGCAGACTGCTGCACATACTGATTGTATATAGACACCTTTATATGCTGATAGCTGCACATACTGATTGTATACTGACACCTTTATATGCTGACTGCTGCACATACTGACTATATACTGACACCTTTATATGCTGATAGCTGCACATACTGATTGTATACTGACACCTTTATATGCTGACTGCTGCACATACTGATTGTATACTGACACCTTTATATGCTGACTGCTGCACATACTGACTATATACTGACACCTTTATATGCTGATAGCTGCACATACTGATTGTATACTGACACCTTTATATGCTGACTGCTGCACATACTGATTGTATACTGACACCTTTATATGCTGACTGCTGCACATACTGATTGTATACAGACATCTTTATATGCTGACTGCTGCACATACTGACTATACACTGACACCTTTATATGCTGATAGCTGCACATACTGATTGTATACTGACACCTTTATATGCTGACTGCTGCACATACTGATTGTATACTGACACCTTTATATGCTGACTGCTGCACATACTGATTGTATACTGACACCTTTATATGCAGACTGCTGCACATACTGATTGTATACAGACACCTTTATATGCTGACTGCTGCACATACTGACTATATACTGACACCTTTATATGCTGATAGCTGCACATACTGATTGTATACTGACACCTTTATATGCTGACTGCTGCACATACTGATTGTATACTGACACCTTTATATGCTGACTGCTGCACATACTGATTGTATACTGACACCTTTATATGCTGACTGCTGCACATACTGATTGTATACTGACACCTTTATATGCTGATAGCTGCACATACTGATTGTATACTGACACCTTTATATGCTGACTGCTTTACATACTGATTGTATACTGACACCTTTATATGCTGATAGCTGCACATACTGATTGTATACTGACACCTTTATATGCTGACTGCTGCACATACTGATTGTATATTGACACCTTTATATGCTGATAGCTGCACATACTGATTGTATATAGACACCTTTATATGCTGATAGCTGCACATACTGATAGTATACTGACACCTTTATATGCTGACTGCTGCACATACTGACTATATACTGACACCTTTATATGCTGATAGCTGCACATACTGATTGTATACTGACACCTTTATATGCTGACTGCTGCACATACTGATTGTATACTGACACCTTTATATGCTGACTGCTGCACATACTGATTGTATACAGACACCTTTATATGCTGACTGCTGCACATACTGACTATATACTGACTCCTTTATATGCTGATAGCTGCACATACTGATTGTATACTGACACCTTTATATGCTGACTGCTGCACATACTGATTGTATACTGACACCTTTATATGCTGACTGCTGCACATACTGATTGTATACTGACACCTTTATATGCTGACTGCTGCACATACTGATTGTATACTGACACCTTTATATGCTGATAGCTGCACATACTGATTGTATACTGACACCTTTATATGCTGACTGCTTTACATACTGATTGTATACTGACACCTTTATATGCTGATAGCTGCACATACTGATTGTATACTGACACCTTTATATGCTGACTGCTGCACATACTGATTGTATATTGACACCTTTATATGCTGATAGCTGCACATACTGATTGTATACTGACACCTTTATATGCTGACTGCTGCACATACTGATTGTATACTGACACCTTTATATGCTGACTGCTGCACATACTGATTGTATACTGACACCTTTATATGCTGACTGCTGCACATACTGATTGTATACTGACACCTTTATATGCTGATAGCTGCACATACTGATTGTATACTGACACCTTTATATGCTGACTGCTGCACATACTGACTATATACAGACACCTTTATATGCTGACTGCTGCACATACTGATTGTATACTGACATCTTTATATGCAGACTGCTGCACATACTGATTGTATACTGACACCTTTATATGCTGACTGCTGCACATACTGATTGTATACTGACACCTTTATATGCAGACTGCTGCACATACTGATTGTATACAGACACCTTTATATGCTGACTGCTGCACATACTGATTGTATACTGACACCTTTATATGCTGACTGCTGCACATACTGATTGTATACTGACACCTTTATATGCTGACTGCTGCACATACTGATTGTATACTGACACCTTTATACGCTGATAGCTGCACATACTGATTGTATACTGACACCTTTATATGCTGATAGCAAACGCTGTGCGCCCCCTAGAGGAGAGAGAAGGAGATTAAACCTAGCAATTGTAACCAGAGTGGAGATAAGGACATTTATTATACGTCCTTATTAGAGATGAGCAAACGGCGTTCGATCGAATATCAGGCCGTTCGAGGTGATCGATTACAATCGAATACCACAAGGCAAACACAGTAAAAATTCGTATCCCCTCCCACTTTCCTTGGCGCGTTTTTTGCACCAATGAAAAAACCCATTGGCTGCCGAAATCATGTGACCTCCCATTTAAACGAATGGTGGATTTAACTGGTTAAGGACCGCCGTACGTAAATTTACGGCCTGCGGTCCAGGTACCTAAAGACCGGACTATTGTCAAAATACGTCCTGTCTTTAGGTACCTATTTCGCGGGGGGAGGGGTGCGGGGAGGACGGGGGTTAGGTGTTACTAACACCTAACCCCTTCCTCAATAACGTCCAGTCGGAACTGAGTCCGACTGGACGTTTTAACCCTTTCGATCGCGCCGTGAAACATCATTGAAGCTGATCGGCACCCCCCGCGGCGAGATCGGAGGGTGCCGATAGCAGTAAAAGGTAGTCTGGGGTCTGGCCAGTGACCCCAGACTGCCCGAAGCCCCCACATACCTGGTGATCCTGCCAGGACCTTCTGATGTCAGGCTGTGCGTCTACACAGCCTGACATCCTGCTACGGAATGCCATGTGGGACACCTGCATGCTGTGTCTCACATGGCATTCTATATCAGCAAAGTATTGCTGATTGAAGTGTCCTAAATGGACACATGAAAAAGTAAAAAAAAATGAAAAAAAAAATAAAATGAAGTGTATGAAAAAAATTAATAAAGTTATAAAGCCCAAAAATCCCTTTTTCTCTATAGAAAATGAATTATATAAAAAAAGAACTAAAAAGTAATAAAAACAATGCATATTTGGTATTGTCGCGTCCGTAACAATCTGTACAATAAAACTGAAATAATATTTAATGTACACGGTGAACGCCGGAAAAAAACCCCAGAAAAAACTCGCCGGAAGTAATGATTTTTCGCCATCTCACCATACAAAATATGCTATAAAAAGTGATCAAAAAGTCATATGCATCCGACAACAGTGCCAATAAAAAGCGCAGGTTGTCCCTCAAAAAATAAGCCCCCAACCAACTCTGTCAACCGAAAAATAAAAATGTTACGCCTCTTAGAAGATGCGATGCAAAAAACATTGATTTATGTCCCCAAATGTGTTTTTCCTCTGCAGAACTAGTAACACATAAAAAAATAACATAAATGAGGTATCGCCGTAACCGTACCGACCCGCAGAATAAAGGACACATGTTACTTATACTGTACGCTGCATGGCGCAAAATTAAAAAAGTAAAACTCAATGCCAGGATTGATTTATATCGGACGTAATGTCATATGTGGGTATAAACTGATATAGGGGCACAGCCGGACACAGAAGGGAAGAAGGGTTATTGGGTTTTTGGAGCACAGACGGTTTGGTTTTTGGATGCCATGACACTTTTGTAGAGCTGAAACGCCAGTAAAGTGGAATCCCCTGATATGAGACCTTATTTTGGAAACTACACCCCTGAAGGATTCATCCAGGGGTACAGAGAGCATTTTTATCCCCCAAGTGTTGCTATAACTTATTATCCATAAATGAATACGCAGCTGATTGTGAGAGGTAAAAATGACCATTTTTCCAGGAATACGTCCTTTCAGTGCGTAATATGTTGTGCCCGACTTGTATCAGAGATGAACGCTCTAAAAGCTGTTGTGCCTGGGATACCCGTTTAACAGTTTTTGGAGTGTCTCTGCTGACATAAGTCGGGCACAACATGTTGCACACTGAAATGGCAAATCAGTAAAATTTTCATTTTTAACTTCTCTATCAGTTGCGATTTCATTTCTGGAAACTAAATAAATGCAACACTCAAGGGTTAAAAATTCTCGCTACGCCACTTGATAAATCCCATCAGTGGGGTAGTGTCCAAAATAGGGTGACATGTCTGCGGATTCCACTTTATTGGCAATTCAGGGGCTTTGCAAAAGTGGCATGACGTCCAAAAACCAAACTGTGCTCCAAAAACCAAAATAGCGCTCCTTCCCTTCTGTCCCCGGCTGTGCCCAAACAGCCATTTCTACCCACATATGGCATTAAGTCCGTTATCCGGGGTACACCAGTGTCATACATGTGGGCATACACACATGTACCCAGCAGGGTGCAGATGTGAAGGAGCAATATGTGCTTTTGGAGTGCAGATTTAGATTCTTCGTTTTTGGACACCATGTCACATTTGCAGAGACCCTAAAATTGCCCCTACAAAATGGGGTCACTTCTTGGTGAATTCCAGTTTACTGGCACCTCCAGGGCTCTGCAAAAACAACATGGTGCCCAGAAAGTGCCTCTAAATCTGTACCCTAAAAGCTAAAACGCACAGTGGTCCTTCCCTTCTGAGCCCTGCTGTGTGCCCAAGCAGCAGTTTACACCCACATATATAATTTTTTGCCCCTCAGGATGGCCCACTTAATAGTTTTAGGAGTGCAGGTCTCTGACAACACAAAGTGGGTGCAACGTATTGGGCACCGAAATGGCATATTTTTAAAAATTTCAATTTTCATTTTGTACATTAATTTTTGGGAAGCATTTTAGGCTCAAAATGATAATACCCCTTGATACATTCCTTGACGGGTGTAGTTTCTAAAATGGGGTCACTTTTGAGGGGTTTCCATTGTATTGATACTTTAGGGGCTCTGCAAATGCGACATGGCCCCTGAAAACTATTCCAGCAACATCTGCCCTCCAAAATCCAAATAGCGCTCTTTCCATTCTGAGCCCCACTATGTACCCATACAGCAGATTATGGCCACATATGGGGTATTGCCGTGTTCAGAAGAAATTGTGTAACAAACTGTGGGGGGCTTTTAATTCTTAAACTATTTGCAAAATTAAAACTATGGCGCTAAATGGACGATTTATTGGGAAAAAAAGTAATTTTTCATTTTTACGTCCCATTGTTAATAAAATCTGTGAAACACCTGTGAGGCCAAAATACTCACTCTACCCCTAGATAAATTCTATGAGGGGTGTAGTTTCCAAAATGGGGTCACTTATAGGGGGTTTCCACTGTATTGGTACTTTAGGGGCTCTGCAAATGCGACATGGGACCTGAAAAATATTCCAGCAAAATCTGCCCTTCAAAAGCCAAATAGCGATCTTTCCATTCTGAGCCCCGCCATGTTCCCATACAGCAGATTATGACCCCATATGGGGCATTTCTGTGTTCAGGAGAATTTGTGTAACGAACTTTATGGAGCTTTTTCTCCTTTATCCTCTTGTGAAAATTAAAAATTTGGGGCTAAATTGACAGTTTGTTGGAAAAAAAGTAATTTTTCATTTTCATGGCCCAATGTTAATAAAATCTGTGAAACAGCTGTAGGGTCAAAATGCTCACTCTACCCTTTCATATGTTCTGTGGGGGGTGTAGTTTCCCAAATGGGGTCACTTTTAGGGGGTTTCCACTGTATTGGTTCTCTAGGGGCTCTGCTAATGCGACATGGCACCTAAAAATTATTCCAGCAAAATCTGCCATCCAAAAGCCAAATAGCGCTCCTTCCATTCTGAGCCCCACCATGTTCCCATACAGCAGATTATAGCCACATATGGGGTATTGCCGTGTTCAGGAGAAATTGTTTAACAAACTGTGGGCGGCTTTCACTCCTTTAACCCCTTGTGAAAATGAAAACTTTGGAGATAAAGTGAAATTTTAGTAATTTTTCATTTACACATTCCAATGTTAGTAAAATCTGTGAAACAACTGTAGAGTCTAAATGCTGACTATACCCCTTGATGAATTCTGTGAGGGGTGTAGATTCTAAAATGGGGTCACTTTTGGGGGGTTTCCATTGTTTTGGTACTCTAGGGTCTCTGCAAATAAGGCATGGCGCTGAAAATTATTCCAGCAAAATCTGCTGTTCACATACCCAGTGTCGCTCCTTCCCTTCCATGCACTGCCGTGTGCCCAAAAATCAGTTTACACCCACATGTGGGGTATTTCTGTGCACGGGAGAAAATGCACAATAAACTGTCAGATGCATTTTCTCCTTTAACCCTTTGTGAATGTGTTAATTTTAGGTCTAAATGAATGTATTAGTGAAATAAAATGAAATGTCTAAATTTCACTGCCATATTATTTTTATTCTTATGAAATGCTTAAAGGGTTAACAAACATCCCAAATGCTGTTTTGAATAATTTGAGGGGTGCAGTTTTGAAAATGGGGTAATTTATGGGGGATTCTATTATACAGGCCTTTATAATTACTTTCAGAACTGAAGTGGTCCCTAAAAAATTGGTTTGGAGAATTTTCTTGTAAATCTGGAAAATCGCTGTTACACTTGTAAGCCTTGTGACGTCCAAAATAAATTAAAAGACAATCAAAAGATGATGCCAATATAAAGCAGAGATATGGGAGATAATATTTATTTATGTATTTGGATGGTATGACTATCTGCCTGAAAAGCAGAGAATTTCACATTTCGAAAATTGCAATTTTTTTCAAATTTCCATCAAATTTCCTAGTTTTTTTTATAAATAAATGCAAAAATATTGATTAGTGTTTACCACTAACATGAAGTATAATGTGTTACGAAAAAAACAATCTCAAAATCATTTGTGTAAGTTAAAGCGTCTCAAAGTTATTGCCATTTAAAGTGACACATGTCAGTTTTGAAAAAAGAGGCCTGGTCTTTAACATACTTTTTGGCCTGGTCCTTAACCGGTTAACATTCGACTAATTTGGGACTGTGAACTATGTGACCTTTAGACAGGGATAGATGTACAGGCAGGGTTAGCTAGGGGTTACCTTTATTTAGGGGGGACACTCACAAAGCTCTTTGGGGCTCTATCTGGTCGGGATCCCTGTCAGCTTGCGATATACATGAGTTGACTTTTTCCCATAGGAATGCATTGACCAGTGTTGATCGGCCAGTGTACAGCACTATCGACATCTCCCTTCCCAGTACCCACCCACACTCTCCTAAGCCCTGCCTTTTCTATAATACTAGTCGGGGGAGAGGGAGGCAGGGCGCTCTGAAGACCGGACAGAGGACTGGACCAGACCAAGAAGAACAGGGAGCTGCAGGTAAGCGGACACCGGTGGGGGGGAGGGGGTTAATCACTACACAGCGTTAATCACGACTACATGCTGTGTAGTGAATAGGATCGTCTTTAAAATCCCAGCTCTGCTTCGTCTCCGATGTACAGTACGCTACTGTGTCAGCACCTGTGTAGCATACTGTGTACATACCTCCCAACCGTCCCGATTTCCGCGGGACATTCACGATTTGGGTGACATGTCCCGCGGTCCCGGTTGGAGGGAGGTATGTCCCGATTTCAACTCAGATCTGCGTCC
>NW_027440757.1:268025-326834 GCF_031893055.1 Leptodactylus fuscus | reverse complement strand
GCCAAATAGCGCTCCTTCCATTCTGAGCCCCACCATGTTCCCATACAGCAGATTATAGCCACATATGGGGTATTGCCGTGTTCAGGAGAAATTGTTTAACAAACTGTGGGGGGCTTTTACTCCTTTAACCCCTTGTGAAAATGAAAACTTTGGAGATAAAGTGAAATTTTAGTAATTTTTCATTTACACATTCCAATGTTAGTAAAATCTGTGAAACAACTGTAGAGTCTAAATGCTGACTATACCCCTTGATGAATTCTGTGAGGGGTGTAGATTCTAAAATGGGGTCACTTTTGGGGGGTTTCCATTGTTTTGGTACTCTAGGGTCTCTGCAAATAAGGCATGGCGCTGAAAATTATTCCAGCAAAATCTGCTGTTCACATACCCAGTGTCGCTCCTTCCCTTCCATGCACTGCCGTGTGCCCAAAAATCAGTTTACACCCACATGTGGGGTATTTCTGTGCACGGGAGAAATTGCACAATAAACTGTCAGATGCATTTTCTCCTTTAACCCTTTGTGAATGTGTTAATTTTAGGTCTAAATGAATGTATTAGTGAAATAAAATGAAATGTCTAAATTTCACTGCCATATTATTTTTATTCTTATGAAATGCTTAAAGGGTTAACAAACATCCCAAATGCTGTTTTGAATAATTTGAGGGGTGCAGTTTTGAAAATGGGGTAATTTATGGGGGATTCTATTATACAGGCCTTTATAATTACTTTCAGAACTGAAGTGGTCCCTAAAAAATTGGTTTGGAGAATTTTCTTGTAAATCTGGAAAATCGCTGTTACACTTGTAAGCCTTGTGACGTCCAAAATAAATTAAAAGACAATCAAAAGATGATGCCAATATAAAGCAGAGATATGGGAGATAATATTTATTTATGTATTTGGATGGTATGACTATCTGCCTGAAAAGCAGAGAATTTCACATTTCGAAAATTGCAATTTTTTTCAAATTTCCATCAAATTTCCTAGTTTTTTTTATAAATAAATGCAAAAATATTGATTAGTGTTTACCACTAACATGAAGTATAATGTGTTACGAAAAAAACAATCTCAAAATCATTTGTGTAAGTTAAAGCGTCTCAAAGTTATTGCCATTTAAAGTGACACATGTCAGTTTTGAAAAAAGAGGCCTGGTCTTTAACATACTTTTTGGCCTGGTCCTTAACCGGTTAACATTCGACTAATTTGGGACTGTGAACTATGTGACCTTTAGACAGGGATAGATGTACAGCAGGGTTAGCTAGGGGTTACCTTTATTTAGGGGGGACACTCACAAAGCTCTTTGGGGCTCTATATCTGGTCGGGATCCCTGTCAGCTTGCGATATACATGACTTTTTCCCATAGGAATGCATTTGACCATGTGTTGATCAGCACTATCGACATCTCCTTCCCAGTACCACTATCGACACTCTCCCTTACCCAGCCCAGCACTCTCCTAAGCCCTGCCTTTTCTATAATACTAGTCGGGGAGAGGGAGGCAGGGCGCTCTGAAGACCGGACAGAGGACTGGACCAGACCAAGAAGAACAGGGAGCTGCAGGTAAGCGGACACCGGTGGGGGGAGGGGGTTAATCACTACACAGCGTTAATCACGACTACATGCTGTGTAGTGAATAGGATCGTCTTTAAAATCCCAGCTCTGCTTCGTACGTGTGTCTCAGCAGTGTAGCATACTGTGTACTACCTCCCAACCGTGTACACCGATTCTCCGCGGACATTCACGATTTGGGTGACATGTCCCGCGGTCCCGGTTGGAGGGAGGTATGTCCCGATTTCAACTCAGATCTGCGTCCAGAGGACGCAGATCTGAGTTGAACTCATATGCGGCTGAAGCAAGGAGCTGACACAGGTCAGCTCTTCGCTTCGCCGCTGCGCGCCCTCTCTCGCTGACACATGCGGCTGAAGGAAGGAGCTGACACATATGCGGCTGAGGCGAGCTGACCTGTGTCAGCTCCTCGCTTCGCCGCTGCCTGCCGCCGGCTACTGGCTTGTGTCACATCGCGTCTACAATCCAGGAGCCGGCGGCAGCGGTGAGCGAGCGAGGAGCTGACACAGGTCAGCTCCTCGCTCTCAGCCGCATATGTTTCAACGAGAGAGACACGCAGCGGCAAAGCGAGGAGCTGACCTGTGTCAGCTCCTTCCTTCAGCCGCATGTGTCAGCGAGAGAGGCGCGCAGAGAGCGGTGAGGGAGCGGAGGAGAAGGAAGGTAAGGTGAAGGTAAGTTTAATGTGGAGGTGGAACGTGAATCTGGGGGCAGATGAAGGAGAGGACAGCATGACACTGGGGCAGAGATGGATTGGACGGCATGACACTGGGGGCAGAGATGGGGGACATGAATCTGGGGGCAGAGATGGAGGGACATGAATCTGGGGCAGAGATGGGGGACAGATCTGGGCAGAGATGTGGAGACATGAATCTGGGGGCAGAGATGGGGGACATGAATCTGGGGGCAGAGATGGGGGACATGAATCTGGGGGCAGAGATGGGGGACATGAATCAGGGGCAGAGATGGAGGACATGAATCTGGGGGCAGAGATGGGGGACATGAATCTGGGGGCAGAGATGGAGGGACATGAATCTGGGGCAGAGATGGAGGGACATGAATCTGGGGCAGAGATGGAGGGACATGAATCTGGGGGCAGAGATGGAGGAGATCATGAATCTGGGGGCAGAGATGGGGGACATGAATCTGGGGGCAGAGATGGAGGGACATGAATCTGGGGGCAGAGATGGGGGGACATGAATCTGGGGGCAGAGATGGAGGGACATGAATCTGGGGGCAGAGATGGAGGGACATGATAGGGCGGGCAGAGATGGAGGGACATGAATCTAGGGGCAGAGATGGGGAGGGACATGAATCTGGGGCAGAGATGGAGGGACATGAATCTGGGGCAGAGATGGAGGACATGAATCTGGGGCAGAGATGACATGATCTGGGGCATGAGATCTGGGGGCAGAGATGGAGGGACATGAATCTGGGGTGGCAGAGATGGAGGGACATGAATCTGGGGCAGAGATTGAGGGACATGAATCTGGGGGCAGAGATGAGGGACATGAATCTGGGGCAGAGATGAGGAGGGACATGAATCTGGGGCAGAGGATGAGGGACATGAATCTGGGGGCAGAGATGTGGGGACATGAATCTGGGCAGAGATGGAGGGACATGAATCAGGGGGCAGAGATGGGGACATGAATCTGGCGGAGAGATGTGAGGACATGAATCTGGGGCAGAGATGGGGACATGAATCTGGGGCAGATGGAGGGACATGAATCTGGGGGCAGAGATGAGGGACATGAATCTGGGGCAGAGATGGACAGGATCTGGGGCAGAGATGGAGGACATGAATCTGGGGCAGAGATGGAGGACATGAATCTGGGGCAGATGGAGGACATGAATCTGGGGCAGATGGAGGACATGAATCTGGAGGGCAGAGATGGAGGGACATGAATCTGGGGGCAGAGATGGAGGGACATGAATCTGGGGCAGAGAGGACATGAATCTGGGGCAGAGAGGGACATGAATCTGGGGGCAGAGATGGAGGGACATGAATCTGGGGGCAGAGATGGAGGGACATGAATCTGGGGGCAGAGATGTGGAGACATGAATCTGGGGGCAGAGATGGGGGACATGAATCTGGGGGCAGAGATGGAGGGGACATGAATCTTGGGGGCAGAGATGGAGGGACATGAATCTGGGGGCAGAGATGGAGGGACATGAATCAGGGGGCAGAGATGGGGGACATGAATCTGGGGGCAGAGATGGGGGGACATGAATCTGGGGGCAGAGATGGGGGACATGAATCTGAGGGCAGAGATGGGGGGACATGAACCTGGGGGCAGAGATGGGGGACATGAATCTGGGGGCAGAGATGGGGGACATGAATCTGGGGGCAGAGATGGAGGGGGGCATGAACCTGGGGGCAGAGATGGAGGGACATGAATCTGGGGGCAGAGATGGAGGGGACATGAATCTGGGGGCAGAGATGGAAGGGGGACATGAAACTGGGGGCAGATGAAGGGTGTATATGAAACTGGGGGAGAGATAGAGGGGGGGCATATAATTTACGGGTGACTGTAGGAGGATTATACTGTGTGTGGGCACATGAAAAATTAACGAGTGGGTGGAGGCAACACAAAAGTGGGCGGGGTTAAATTAACCACGGCGCACTATGCAAATTTTGTCCCTCTTTCGGTTCTTCAAAAGTTGGGAGGTATGTGTGTAGCATCTACCAGCTCTGCTACATCGGGCCGTGCGCTCAGCTCAACTACTCTGGAGTAGTTGAGCTGAGCGCACGGCCCGATGCAGCCAAGCAGAGTGCATGCCTAGCTCTGCTTCATCTCCGATGTACAGTACTGAGTCAGCACTGCTACATCTGAGATCGGACCACAATAGAAACTGCTGTGGACGGATCTTAGACTTCGCCTCCTCAAGCAGAACCAGCGTTGATTGGCCGAATGCTGTACACTGGCGAATCAACGCTGGTCAATGCATTCCTATGGGAAAAAGTCAGCTCCGGCATATCCCAAGCTGCCAGGGATCCCGACATAATAAAGGTACTTGATGCCCCCAGACATGCTCCCGCCTGCTGTCCCAGTTTCATGGCAGAGGTGTTGGCATCAGTTGCTGGGGTGTCATAGTGGACTTGGTGACTCTCCTGAGGTGAATGGTGGGATCCCTGTAGTGAAGCATTTTCTCCCATAGACTGTAATGGGGTTCCATATTCCTTCCAATAGTCCCATAGTGAGCTGCTATTCGGAACAAATATTGAACATTTTACTGCTCATCTCTAGTCCTTATCTCCACTCCGGTTACTCTCTCCTCTATGGGACGCACATCATTTGCTATCAGCATATAAAGGTGTCAGTATACAATCAGTATGTGCAGCAGTCAGCATATAAAGGTGTCAGTATACAATCAGTATGTGCAGCAGTCAGCATATAAAGGTGTCAGTATACAATCAGTATGTGCAGCAGTCTGCATATAAAGGTGTCAGTATACAATCAGTATGTGCAGCTATCAGCATATAAAGGTGTCAGTATACAATCAGTATGTGCAGCAGTCAGCATATAAAGGTGTCAGTATACAATCAGTATGTGCAGCTATCAGCATATAAAGGTGTGTCAGTATACAATCAGTATGTGCAGCAGTCATCATATAAAGGTGTCAGTATACAATCAGTATGTGCAGCAGTCAGCATATAAAGGTGTCAGTATACAATCAGTATGTGCAGCAGTCAGCATATAAAGGTGTCAGTATACAATCAGTATGTGCAGCAGTCAGCATATAAAGGTGTCAGTATACAATCAGTATGTGCAGCTATCAGCATATAAAGGTGTCAGTATACAATCAGTATGTGCAGCTATCAGCATATAAAGGTGTCAGTATACAATCAGTATGTGCAGCTATCAGCATATAAAGGTGTCAGTATACAATCGGTATGTGCAGCAGTCGGCATATAAAGGTGTCAGTATACAATCAGTATGTGCAGCTATCAGCATATAAAGGTGTCAGTATACAATCAGTATGTACAGCAGTCAGCATATAAAGGTGTCAGTATACAATCAGTATGTGCAGCAGTCAGCATATAAAGGTGTCAGTATACAATCAGTATGTGCAGCAGTCAGCATATAAAGGTGTCAGTATACAATCAGTTTGTGCAGCAGTCAGCATATAAAGGTGTCAGTATACAATCAGTATGTGCAGCAGTCAGCATATAAAGGTGTCAGTATACAATCAGTATGTGCAGCAGTCAGCATATAAAGGTGTCAGTATACAATCAGTATGTGCAGCAGTCAGCATATAAAGGTGTCTGTATACAATCAGTATGTGCAGCAGTCAGCATATAAAGGTGTCAGTAGACAATCAGTATGTGCAGCTATCAGCATATAAAGGTGTCAGTATACAATCAGTATGTGCAGCAGTCGGCATATAAAGGTGTCAGTATACAATCAGTATGTGCAGCAGTCGGCATATAAAGGTGTCAGTATATAGTCAGTATGTGCAGCAGTCAGCATATAAAGGTGTCAGTATACAATCGGTATGTGCAGCAGTCGGCATATAAAGGTGTCAGTATACAATCAGTATGTGCAGCTATCAGCATATAAAGGTGTCAGTATACAATCAGTATGTGCAGCAGTCAGCATATAAAGGTGTCTGTATACAATCAGTATGTGCAGCAGTCAGCATATAAAGGTGTCTGTATACAATCAGTATGTGCAGCAGTCAGCATATAAAGGTGTCAGTATACAATCAGTATGTGCATCAGTCGGCATATAAAGGTGTCAGTATATAGTCAGTATGTGCAGCAGTCAGCATATAAAGGTTTCAGTAGACAATCAGTATGTGCATCAGTCGGCATATAAAGGTGTCAGTATATAGTCAGTATGTGCAGCAGTCAGCATATAAAGGTGTCAGTATACAATCGGTATGTGCAGCAGTCGGCATATAAAGGTGTCAGTATACAATCAGTATGTGCAGCTATCAGCATATAAAGGTGTCAGTATACAATCAGTATGTGCAGCAGTCAGCATATAAAGGTGTCTGTATACAATCAGTATGTGCAGCAGTCAGCATATAAAGGTGTCAGTATACAATCAGTATGTGCAGCAGTCAGCATATAAAGGTGTCAGTATACAATCAGTATGTGCATCAGTCGGCATATAAAGGTGTCAGTATATAGTCAGTATGTGCAGCAGTCAGCATATAAAGGTGTCAGTATACAATCAGTATGTGCAGCAGTCGGCATATAAAGGTGTCAGTATATAGTCAGTATGTGCAGCAGTCAGCATATAAAGGTGTCAGTATACAATCAGTATGTGCAGCAGTCGGCATAAAAAGGTGTCAGTATACAATCAGTATGTACAGCAGTCGGCATATAAAGGTGTCAGTATACAATCAGTATGTGCAGCAGTCAGCATATAAAGGTGTCAGTATACAATCAGTATGTGCAGCAGTCAGCATATAAAGGTGTCAGTATACAATCAGTTTGTGCAGCAGTCAGCATATAAAGGTGTCAGTATACAATCAGTATGTGCAGCAGTCAGCATATAAAGGTGTCAGTATACAATCAGTATGTGCAGCAGTCAGCATATAAAGGTGTCAGTATACAATCAGTATGTGCAGCAGTCAGCATATAAAGGTGTCTGTATACAATCAGTATGTGCAGCAGTCAGCATATAAAGGTGTCAGTAGACAATCAGTATGTGCAGCTATCAGCATATAAAGGTGTCAGTATACAATCAGTATGTGCAGCAGTCGGCATATAAAGGTGTCAGTATACAATCAGTATGTGCAGCAGTCGGCATATAAAGGTGTCAGTATATAGTCAGTATGTGCAGCAGTCAGCATATAAAGGTGTCAGTATACAATCGGTATGTGCAGCAGTCGGCATATAAAGGTGTCAGTATACAATCAGTATGTGCAGCTATCAGCATATAAAGGTGTCAGTATACAATCAGTATGTGCAGCAGTCAGCATATAAAGGTGTCTGTATACAATCAGTATGTGCAGCAGTCAGCATATAAAGGTGTCTGTATACAATCAGTATGTGCAGCAGTCAGCATATAAAGGTGTCAGTATACAATCAGTATGTGCATCAGTCGGCATATAAAGGTGTCAGTATATAGTCAGTATGTGCAGCAGTCAGCATATAAAGGTTTCAGTAGACAATCAGTATGTGCATCAGTCGGCATATAAAGGTGTCAGTATATAGTCAGTATGTGCAGCAGTCAGCATATAAAGGTGTCAGTATACAATCGGTATGTGCAGCAGTCGGCATATAAAGGTGTCAGTATACAATCAGTATGTGCAGCTATCAGCATATAAAGGTGTCAGTATACAATCAGTATGTGCAGCAGTCAGCATATAAAGGTGTCTGTATACAATCAGTATGTGCAGCAGTCAGCATATAAAGGTGTCAGTATACAATCAGTATGTGCAGCAGTCAGCATATAAAGGTGTCAGTATACAATCAGTATGTGCATCAGTCGGCATATAAAGGTGTCAGTATATAGTCAGTATGTGCAGCAGTCAGCATATAAAGGTGTCAGTATACAATCAGTATGTGCAGCAGTCGGCATATAAAGGTGTCAGTATACAATCAGTATGTGCAGCAGTCAGCATATAAAGGTGTCAGTATACAATCAGTATGTGCAGCAGTCAGCATATAAAGGTGTCAGTATACAATCAGTATGTGCAGCTATCAGCATATAAAGGTGTCAGTATACAATCAGTATGTACAGCAGTCAGCATATAAAGGTGTCAGTATATAATCAGTATGTGCAGCAGTCAGCATATAAAGGTGTCAGTATACAATCAGTATGTGCAGCAGTCAGCATATAAAGGTGTCAGTATACAATCAGTATGTGCAGCAGTCAGCATATAAAGGTGTCAGTATACAATCAGTATGTGCAGCAGTCAGCATATAAAGGTGTCAGTATACAATCAGTATGTGCAGCTATCAGCATATAAAGGTGTCAGTATACAATCAGTATGTGCAGCAGTCAGCATATAAACGTATCAGTAAACAATCAGTATGTGCAGCTATCAGCATATAAAGGTGTCTGTATACAATCAGTATGTGCAGCAGTCAGCATATAAAGGTGTCAGTATATAGTCAGTATGTGCAGCAGTCAGCATATAAAGGTGTCAGTATACAATCAGTATGTGCAGCTATCAGCATATAAAGGTGTCAGTATACAATCAGTATGTGCAGCAGTCAGCATATAAAGGTGTCATTATACAATCAGTTTGTGCAGCAGTCAGCATATAAAGGTGTCAGTATACAATCAGTATGTGCAGCAGTCAGCATATAAAGGTGTCTGTATACAATCAGTATGTGCAGCAGTCAGCATATAAAGGTGTCAGTATACAATCAGTATGTGCAGCAGTCAGCATATAAAGGTGTCAGTATACAATCAGTATGTGCAGCTATCAGCATATAAAGGTGTCAGTATACAATCAGTATGTGCAGCAGTCAGCATATAAACGTATCAGTAAACAATCAGTATGTGCAGCTATCAGCATATAAAGGTGTCTGTATACAATCAGTATGTGCAGCAGTCAGCATATAAAGGTGTCAGTATATAGTCAGTATGTGCAGCAGTCAGCATATAAAGGTGTCAGTATACAATCAGTATGTGCAGCTATCAGCATATAAAGGTGTCAGTATACAATCAGTATGTGCAGCAGTCAGCATATAAAGGTGTCATTATACAATCAGTTTGTGCAGCAGTCAGCATATAAAGGTGTCAGTATACAATCAGTATGTGCAGCAGTCAGCATATAAAGGTGTCTGCATACAATCAGTATGTGCAGCAGTCAGCATATAAAGGTGTCAGTATACAATCAGTTTGTGCAGCAATCAGCATATAAAGGTGTCAGTATACAATCAGTATGTGCAGCAGTCAGCATATAAAGGTGTCAGTATACAATCAGTATGTGCAGCAGTCAGCATATAAAGGTGTCAGTATATAATCAGTATGTGCAGCAGTCAGCATATAAAGGTGTCAGTATACAATCAGTATGTGCAGCTATCAGCATATAAAGGTGTCAGTATACATTCAGTATGTGCAGCAGTCAGCATATAAAGGTGTCAGTATACAATCAGTATGTGCAGCAGTCGGCATATAAAGGTGTCAGTATATAGTCAGTGTGCAGCAGTCAGCATATAAAGGTGTCAGTATACAATCAGTATGTACAGCAGTCAGCATATAAAGGTGTCAGTATACAATCAGTATGTGCAGCAGTCAGCATATAAAGGTGTCAGTATACAATCAGTATGTGCAGCTATTAGCATATAAAGGTGTCAGTATACAATCAGTATGTGCAGCAGTCTGCATATAAAGGTGTCAGTACACAATCAGTATGTGCAGCAGTCAGCATATAAAGGTGTCAGTATACAATCAGTATGTGCAGCTATCAGCATATAAAGGTGTCAGTATATAATCAGTATGTGCAGTAGTCTGCATATAAAGGTGTCAGTATACAATCAGTATGTGCAGCAGTCAGCATATAAAGGTGTCAGTACACAATCAGTATGTGCAGCAGTCAGCATATAAAGGTGTCAGTATACAATCAGTATGTACAGCAGTCAGCATATAAATGTGTCAGTATACAATCAGTATGTGCAGCAGTCAGCATATAAAGGTGTCAGTATAAAGTCAGTATGTGCAGCTATTAGCATATAAAGGTGTCAGTATACAATCAGTATGTGCAGCAGTCAGCATATAAAGGTGTCAGTATACAGTCAGTATGTGCAGCAGTCAGCATATAAAGGTGTCAGTATACAATCAGTATGTGCAGCTATCAGCATATAAAGGTGTCAGTATACAATCAGTATGTGCAGCAGTCAGCATATAAAGGTGTCAGTATACAATCAGTATGTGCAGCAGTCGGCATATAAAGGTGTCAGTATATAGTCAGTATGTGCAGCAGTCAGCATATAAAGGTGTCAGTATACAATCAGTATGTGCAGCTATCAGCATATAAAGGTGTCAGTATACAATCAGTATGTGCAGCAGTCAGCATATAAAGGTGTCAGTATACAATCAGTATGTGCAGCAGTCAGCATATAAAGGTGTCAGTATACAATCAGTATGTGCAGCAGTCAGCATATAAAGGTATCAGTATACAATCAGTATGTGCAGCTATCAGCATATAAAGGTGTCAGTATACAATCAGTATGTGCAGCAGTCAGCATATAAAGGTGTCAGTATATAATCAGTATGTGCAGCAGTCAGCATATAAAGGTGTCAGTATACAATCAGTATGTGCAGCTATCAGCATATAAAGGTGTCAGTATACAATCAGTATGTACAGCAGTCAGCATATAAAGGTGTCAGTATATAATCAGTATGTGCAGCAGTCAGCATATAAAGGTGTCAGTATACAATCAGTATGTGCAGCAGTCAGCATATAAAGGTGTCAGTATACAATCAGTATGTGCAGCAGTCAGCATATAAAGGTGTCAGTATACAATCAGTATGTGCAGCAGTCAGCATATAAAGGTGTCAGTATACAATCAGTATGTGCAGCTATCAGCATATAAAGGTGTCAGTATACAATCAGTATGTGCAGCAGTCAGCATATAAACGTATCAGTAAACAATCAGTATGTGCAGCTATCAGCATATAAAGGTGTCTGTATACAATCAGTATGTGCAGCAGTCAGCATATAAAGGTGTCAGTATATAGTCAGTATGTGCAGCAGTCAGCATATAAAGGTGTCAGTATACAATCAGTATGTGCAGCTATCAGCATATAAAGGTGTCAGTATACAATCAGTATGTGCAGCAGTCAGCATATAAAGGTGTCATTATACAATCAGTTTGTGCAGCAGTCAGCATATAAAGGTGTCAGTATACAATCAGTATGTGCAGCAGTCGGCATATAAAGGTGTCAGTATACAATCAGTATGTGCAGCAGTCAGCATATAAAGGTGTCTGTATACAATCAGTTTGTGCAGCAATCAGCATATAAAGGTGTCAGTATACAATCAGTTTGTGCAGCAATCAGCATATAAAGGTGTCAGTATACAATCAGTATGTGCAGCAGTCAGCATATAAAGGTGTCAGTATACAATCAGTATGTGCAGCAGTCAGCATATAAAGGTGTCAGTATACAATCAGTATGTGCAGCAGTCAGCATATAAAGGTATCAGTATACAATCAGTATGTGCAGCTATCAGAATATAAAGGTGTCAGTATACAATCAGTATGTGCAGCAGTCAGCATATAAAGGTGTCAGTATATAATCAGTATGTGCAGCAGTCAGCATATAAAGGTGTCAGTATACAATCAGTATGTGCAGCTATCAGCATATAAAGGTGTCAGTATACATTCAGTATGTGCAGCAGTCAGCATATAAAGGTGTCAGTATACAATCAGTATGTGCAGCAGTCGGCATATAAAGGTGTCAGTATATAGTCAGTGTGCAGCAGTCAGCATATAAAGGTGTCAGTATACAATCAGTATGTACAGCAGTCAGCATATAAAGGTGTCAGTATACAATCAGTATGTGCAGCAGTCAGCATATAAAGGTGTCAGTATACAATCAGTATGTGCAGCTATTAGCATATAAAGGTGTCAGTATACAATCAGTATGTGCAGCAGTCTGCATATAAAGGTGTCAGTACACAATCAGTATGTGCAGCAGTCAGCATATAAAGGTGTCAGTATACAATCAGTATGTGCAGCTATCAGCATATAAAGGTGTCAGTATATAATCAGTATGTGCAGTAGTCTGCATATAAAGGTGTCAGTATACAATCAGTATGTGCAGCAGTCAGCATATAAAGGTGTCAGTACACAATCAGTATGTGCAGCAGTCAGCATATAAAGGTGTCAGTATACAATCAGTATGTACAGCAGTCAGCATATAAATGTGTCAGTATACAATCAGTATGTGCAGCAGTCAGCATATAAAGGTGTCAGTATAAAGTCAGTATGTGCAGCTATTAGCATATAAAGGTGTCAGTATACAATCAGTATGTGCAGCAGTCAGCATATAAAGGTGTCAGTATATAGTCAGTTTGTGCAGCAGTCAGCATATAAAGGTGTCAGTATATAGTCAGTATGTGCAGCAGTCAGCATATAAAGGTGTCAGTATACAATCAGTATGTGCAGCTATCAGCATATAAAGGTGTCAGTATACAATCAGTATGTGCAGCTATCAGCATATAAAGGTGTCAGTATACAATCAGTATGTGCAGCAGTCAGCATATAAAGGTGTCAGTATATAATCAGTATGTGCAGCAGTCAGCATATAAAGGTGTCAGTATACAATCAGTATGTGCAGCTATCAGCATATAAAGGTGTCAGTATACAATCAGTATGTGCAGCAGTCAGCATATAAAGGTGTCAGTATATAGTCAGTATGTGCAGCTATCAGCATATAAAGGTGTCAGTATACAATCAGTATGTGCAGCTATCAGCATATAAAGGTGTCAGTATACAATCAGTATGTGCAGCAGTCAGCATATAAAGGTGTCAGTATACAATCAGTATGTGCATCAGTCGGCATATAAAGGTGTCAGTATATAGTCAGTATGTGCAGCAGTCAGCATATAAAGGTGTCAGTATACAATCAGTATGTGCAGCTATCAGCATATAAAGGTGTCAGTATACAATCAGTAAGTGCATCAGTCGGCATATAAAGGTGTCAGTATATAGTCAGTATGTGCAGCAGTCTGCATATAAAGGTATCAGTATACAATCAGTATGTGCAGCTATCAGCACATAAAGGTGTCAGTATACAATCAGTATGTGCAGCAGTCGGCATATAAAGGTGTCAGTATATAGTCAGTATGTGCAGCAGTCAGCATATAAAGGTGTCAGTATACAATCAGTATGTGCAGCAGTCAGCATATAAAGGTGTCAGTATACAATCAGTTTGTGCAGCAGTCGGCATATAAAGGTGTCAGTATATAGTCAGTATGTGCAGCAGTCAGCATATAAAGGTGTCAGTATACAATCAGTATGTGCAGCTATCAGCATATAAAGGTGTCAGTATACAATCAGTATGTGCAGCTGTCAGCATATAAAGGTGTCAGTATACAATCAGTATGTGCAGCAGTCAGCATATAAAGGTGTCAGTATATAGTCAGTATGTGCAGCTATCAGCATATAAAGGTGTCAGTATACAATCAGTATGTGCAGCTATCAGCATATAAAGGTGTCAGTATACAATCAGTATGTGCAGCAGTCAGCATATAAAGGTGTCAGTATACAATCAGTATGTGCAGCAGTCGGCATATAAAGGTGTCAGTATATAGTCAGTATGTGCAGCAGTCAGCATATAAAGGTGTCAGTATACAATCAGTATGTGCAGCTATCAGCATATAAAGGTGTCAGTATACAATCAGTATGTGCAGCTATCAGCATATAAAGGTGTCAGTATACAATCAGTATGTGCAGCAGTCGGCATATAAAGGTGTCAGTATATAGTCAGTATGTGCAGCAGTCAGCATATAAAGGTGTCAGTATACAATCAGTATGTGCAGCAGTCAGCATATAAAGGTGTCAGTATACAATCAGTATGTGCAGCTATCAGCATATAAAGGTGTCAGTATATATTCAGTATGTGCAGCAGTCAGCATATAAAGGTGTCAGTATACAATCAGTATGTGCAGCAGTCAGCATATAAAGGTGTCAGTATACAATCAGTATGTGCAGCAGTCAGCATATAAAGGTGTCAGTATACAATCAGTATGTGCAGCAGTCTGCATATAAAGGTGTCAGTATACATTCAGTATGTGCAGCAGTCTGCATATAAAGGTGTCAGTACACAATCAGTATGTGCAGCAGTCAGCATATAAAGGTGTCAGTATACAATCAGTATGTGCAGCAGTCAGCATATAAAGGTGTCAGTATACAATCAGTATGTGCAGCAGTCAGCATATAAAGGTGTCAGTATATAGTCAGTATGTGCAGCTATCAGCATATAAAGGTGTCAGTATACAATCAGTATGTGCAGCTATTAGCATATAAAGGTGTCAGTATACAATCAGTATGTGCAGCTATTAGCATATAAAGGTGTCAGTATACAATCAGTATGTGCAGCAGTCAGCATATAAAGGTGTCAGTATACAATCAGTATGTGCAGCAGTCAGCATATAAAGGTGTCAGTATATAGTCAGTATGTGCAGCTATTAGCATATAAAGGTGTCAGTATACAATCAGTATGTGCAGCAGTCAGCATATAAAGGTGTCAGTATATAGTCAGTATGTGCAGCAGTCAGCATATAAAGGTGTCAGTATACAATCAGTATGTGCAGCTATTAGCATATAAAGGTGTCAGTATACAATCAGTATGTGCAGCAGTCTGCATATAAAGGTGTCAGTATACAATCAGTATGTACAGCAGTCTGCATATAAAGGTGTCAGTACACAATCAGTATGTGCAGCAGTCAGCATATAAAGGTGTCAGTATACAATCAGTATGTACAGCAGTCAGCATATAAAGGTGTCAGTATACAATCAGTATGTACAGCAGTCAGCATATAAAGGTGTCAGTATACAATCAGTATGTGCAGCTATTAGCATATAAAGGTGTCAGTATACAATCAGTATGTGCAGCAGTCTGCATATAAAGGTGTCAGTACACAATCAGTATGTGCAGCAGTCAGCATATAAAGGTGTCAGTATACAATCAGTATGTACAGCAGTCAGCATATAAAGGTGTCAGTATACAATCAGTATGTGCAGCAGTCAGCATATAAAGGTGTCAGTATATAGTCAGTATGTGCAGCTATTAGCATATAAAGGTGTCAGTATACAATCAGTATGTGCAGCAGTCAGCATATAAAGGTGTCAGTATATAGTCAGTATGTGCAGCAGTCAGCATATAAAGGTGTCAGTATACAATCAGTATGTGCAGCAGTCTGCATATAAAGGTGTCAGTATACAATCAGTATGTGCAGCAGTCAGCATATAAAGGTGTCAGTATACAATCAGTATGTGCAGCAGTCTGCATATAAAGGTGTCAGTATACAATCAGTATGTGCAGCAGTCAGCATATAAAGGTGTCAGTATATTATCAGTATGTGCAGCAGTCTGCATATAAAGGTGTCAGTATACAATCAGTATGTGCAGCAGTCAGCATATAAAGGTGTCAGTATATAGTCAGTATGTGCAGCAGTCAGCATATAAAGGTGTCAGTATACAATCAGTATGTGCAGCTATTAGCATATAAAGGTGTCAGTATACAATCAGTATGTGCAGCAGTCAGCATATAAAGGTGTCAGTATACAATCAGTATGTGCAGCTATTAGCATATAAAGGTGTCAGTATACAATCAGTATGTGCAGCAGTCAGCATATAAAGGTGTCAGTATATAGTCAGTATGTGCAGCTATTAGCATATAAAGGTGTCAGTATACAATCAGTATGTGCAGCAGTCAGCATATAAAGGTGTCAGTATATAGTCAGTATGTGCAGCAGTCAGCATATAAAGGTGTCAGTATACAATCAGTATGTGCAGCAGTCAGCATATAAAGGTGTCAGTATATAGTCAGTATGTGCAGCTATTAGCATATAAAGGTGTCAGTATACAATCAGTATGTGCAGCAGTCTGCATATAAAGGTGTCAGTATACAATCAGTATGTGCAGCAGTCAGCATATAAAGGTGTCAGTATATAGTCAGTATGTGCAGCTATTAGCATATAAAGGTGTCAGTATACAATCAGTATGTGCAGCAGTCAGCATATAAAGGTGTCAGTATATAGTCAGTATGTGCAGCAGTCTGCATATAAAGGTGTCAGTATACAATCAGTATGTGCAGCAGTCAGCATATAAAGGTGTCAGTATATAGTCAGTATGTGCAGCAGTCAGCATATAAAGGTGTCAGTATATAATCAGTCCGTTTTAAAGTCTCAAACTGAATTCTAACAGACGGATGGCGTACTGAAGTGTGAACCAAGCCTAACAGATTATTCAGCAACTGGAATAGGTGTAAACGGCAGCTTGGTAATGGGGGTAGCGCAGTGTCCAATCCCCCAGCCGTGGTAATAGGAGGGCGCCCAAGGACGGTACAGGCTCCTCCTCCTCCTCTTGTGCCTCCAGATGAGTATACTGGCGACAGTGGTGTCTTGCAGGCATCGGACTTAGCTCAGGAGGATGACAGGGACTGTATGGTGTGCCTGGTACAGGATATGAAGGGGTTAAAACTTCCCCTTCCGCCTCTATCTTGGTTCTAAGAGTATAAGGTCACAGCCAGATTGATACTGGCCATTTAACCCCGTCTATTCCCCCCTCTGGTTAAGGGGCGTTTCTGTTGAATGGTTTACCCCAGCCCTTAATATGGTGTTGCAGGAGGCGGCCATTCCTCTCCCTTCCCCCCCCCCCCCTCATTTAGTCATAAAGAAACATAGAGACAAGGGTGATGAAATGTTTTTGGTTTGGTGTATTTGAGGTTGAGTGGACATTTTCTGTGACCTGTTTTTGCCTTGTTTTGCGTTCCGTTTATGTCACCTTGTGATTTTTCTTGCTGGCGTGCCGTGGTACAGAGAAGATGAGGAGGCGGATGGGCCCCTGGATTTTTCAGGAGCGGGGCTCACCCCTTTATTCAGAAGTTTAAAAAGTTCATTATTTGGTTATGGTAATTTTTTGGTTAAATATTTCAATAAAAGCTGTGGCCGACCTCCTGCCCACATACAAGGGATAATCCTCCAGGGGTGTAGGGATCACCGGAGGAGCTCAGTCCAGATCCCAGCGCCCGGAAACCTCGGCACAATATCACTGCACTCAACCCTAGACTGTGCGAATAACGGTCACTGTGGAGACTAAGGATTCCTATAACCCCGCCCAGTGGC
Organism: Leptodactylus fuscus; assembly: GCF_031893055.1. NCBI lineage: Eukaryota > Metazoa > Chordata > Amphibia > Anura > Leptodactylidae > Leptodactylus > Leptodactylus fuscus. The sequence continues at coordinate 309,514 of NW_027440757.1, read as the reverse complement.
CTGTGATTGGCCAGGGCTGTACCAAGGGAAAGGTTTGAAACACCGGGGGAGGGGAAACAACAGGAATGCTGCAAAACAGTGATATTGAACATAGACGATGGGACATACCAACACAAACCAGGGTCACAGGAGACACAGAGGACGGGACATACCAACACAACCCAGAGTCACAGGAGACACAGAGGACGGGACATACCAACACAACCCAGAGTCACAGGAGACACAGAGGACGGGACATACCAACACAACCCAGAGTCACAGGAGACACAGAGGACGGGACATACCAACACAACCCAGAGTCACAGGAGACACAGAGGACGGGACATACCAACACAACCCAGAGTCACAGGAGACACAGAGGACGGGACATACCAACACAACCCAGAGTCACAGGAGACACAGAGGACGGGACATACCAACACAACCCAGAGTCACAGGAGACACAGAGGACGGGACATACCAACACAAACCAGAAGTACAGGAGACACCGAGGATGGGACATACCAACACAACCCAGAGTCACAGAAGACACAGAGGATGGGACATACCAACACAACCCAGAGTCACAGGAGACATAGAGGACGGGACATACCAACACAAAGCAGAGTCACAGGAGACATAGAGGACAGGACATACCAACACAAACCAGAAGTACAGGAGACACAGAGGACGGGACATACCAACACAAACCAGAGTCACAGGAGACATAGAGGACAGGACATACCAACACAAACCAGAAGTACAGGAGACACCGAGGATGGGACATACCAACACAACCCAGAGTCACAGGAGACATAGAGTATGGGACATACCAACACAAACCAGAGGTATAGGAGACATAGAACATAGAGGATGGGACATACCAACACAACCCAGAGTCACAGGAGACATAGAACATAGAGGATGGGACATACCAACACAAACCAGAGTCACAGGAGACACAGAGGATGGGACATACCAACACAACCCAGAGGTACAGGAGACATAGAGGATGGGACATACCAACACAACCCAGAGTCACAGGAGACATAGAGGACAGGACATACCAACACAAACCAGAAGTACAGGAGACACCGAGGATGGGACATACCAACACAACCCAGAGTCACAGGAGACATAGAACATAGAGGATGGGACATACCATCACAACCCAGAGGTACAGGAGACACAGAGGATGGGACATACCAACACAAACCAGAGGTACAGGAGACATAGAACATAGAGGATGGGACATACCAACACAACCCAGAGTCACAGGAGACATAGAGGACGTGACATACCAACACAACCCAGAGGTACAGGAGACACAGAGGACGTGACATAACAACACAAACCAGAGGTACAGGAGACACAGAGGATGGGACATACCAACACAAAGCAGAGTCACAGGAGACATAGAGTATGGGACATACCAACACCACCCAGAGTCACAGGAGACATAGAGTATGGGACATACCAACACCACCCAGAGTCACAGGAGACATAGAACATAGAGTATGGGACATACCAACACAACCCAGAGGTACAGGAGACACAGAGGATGGGACATACCAACACAACCCAGAGTCACAGGAGACATAGAGTATGGGACATACCAACACCATCCAGAGTCACAGGAGACATAGAACATAGAGGATGGGACATACCAACACAACCCAGAGTCACAGGAGACATAGAACATAGAGGATGGGACATACCAACACAACCCAGAGGTACAGGAGACACAGAGGACGGGACATACCAACACAAACCAGAAGTACAGGAGACATAGAACATGGAGGACGGGACATACCAACATAACCCAGAGGTACAGAAGACAGAGGACGGGACATACCAACATAACCCAGAGGTACAGGAGACAGAGGACGGGACATACCAACATAACCCAGAGGTACAGGAGACAGAGGACGGGACATACCAACTTAACCCAGAGGTACAGGAGACAGAGGACGGGACATACCAACATAACCCAGAGGTACAGGAGACAGAGGACGGGACATACCAACTTAACCCAGAGGTACAGGAGACAGAGGACGGGACATACCAACATAACCCAGAGGTACAGGAGACAGAGGACGGGACATACCAACTTAACCCAGAGGTACAGGAGACAGAGGACGGGACATACCAACATAACCCAGAGGTACTCTGGGATGCTGGCCGGGCCCCAAATGCTGACATACTAAGGGAGCCTTCACATGGAGTTACGCTCCGCGCCTTTGGTTCCAAATACACATGTAAAATGTAGGAAACCATTGAGTTCAATGGTTTTTTTTTTTTTTCATATAACGCGTGCAAAATTACGCGTGTTATACGAAAAAGAAAAAAAAGCCATTGAACTCAATGGTTTCCTACATTTTACATGTGTATTTGGAACCAAAGGCGCGGAGCGTAACTCCATGTGAAGGCTCCCTAACACTGAAATAGTCTGTCACTTCTCTAGTCAGGGCTGCACTGATATAGTCCTAAAAGATAGAGCAATAGAAAAAGATTAGAAAACATACAGTGTTGGCCAAAAGTATCGCCCCCTGCAGTCCTGTCAGATAATCCTCGCTGTCCCCCAGATAATGATTACACAGCACAGACTCTTATATAGTATATAAGTGACACAGGGTATATACAGTATAAGTATCGCCCCCCTGCAGTCCTGTCAGATAATCCTCGGTGTCCCCCAGATAATGATTACACAGCACAGACTCTTATATAGTATATAAGTGACACAGGGTATATACAGTATAAGTATCGCCCCCTGCAGTCCTGTTAGATAATCCTCGCTGTCCCCCAGATAATGATTACACAGCACAGACTCTTATATAGTATATAAGTGACACAGGGTATATACAGTATAAGTATCGCCCCCTGCAGTCCTGTCAGATAATCCTCGCTGTCCCCCAGATAATGATTACACAGCACAGACTCTTATATAGTATATAAGTGACACAGGGTATATACAGTATAAGTATCGCCCCCTGCAGTCCTGTCAGATAATCCTCGGTGTCCCCCAGATAATGATTACACAGCACAGACTCTTATATAGTATATAAGTGACACAGGGTATATACAGTATAAGTATCGCCCCCTGCAGTCCTGTCAGATAATCCTCGCTGTCCCCCAGATAATGATTACACAGCACAGACTCTTATATAGTATATAAGTGACACAGGGTATATACAGTATAAGTATCGCCCCCTGCAGTCCTGTCAGATAATCCTCGCTGTCCCCCAGATAATGATTACACAGCACAGACTCTTATATAGTATATAAGTGACACAGGGTATATACAGTATAAGTATCGCCCCCTGCAGTCCTGTTAGATAATCCTCGGTGTCCCCCAGATAATGATTACACAGCACAGACTCTTATATAGTATATAAGTGACACAGGGTATATACAGTATAAGTATTGGCCCCCTGCAGTCCTGTTAGATAATCCTCGGTGTCCCCCAGATAATGATTACACAGCACAGACTCTTATATAGTATATAAGTGACACAGGGTATATACAGTATAAGTATCGCCCCCTGCAGTCCTGTCAGATAATCCTCGCTGTCCCCCAGATAATGATTACACAGCACAGACTCTTATATAGTATATAAGTGACACAGGGTATATACAGTATAAGTATCGCCCCCTGCAGTCCTGTCAGATAATCCTCGCTGTCCCCAGATAATGATTACACAGCACAGACTCTTATATAGTATATAAGTGACACAGGGTATATACAGTATAAGTATTGCCCCCCTGCAGTCCTGTCAGATAATCCTCGGTGTCCCCCAGATAATGATTACACAGCACAGACTCTTATATAGTATATAAGTGACACAGGGTATATACAGTATAAGTATCGCCCCCTGCAGTCCTGTTAGATAATCCTCGGTGTCCCCCAGATAATGATTACACAGCACAGACTCTTATATATAGTATATAAGTGACACAGGGTATATACAGTATAAGTATCGCCCCCCTGCAGTCCTGTCAGATAATCCTCGGTGTCCCCCAGATAATGATTACACAGCACAGACTCTTATATAGTATATAAGTGACACAGGGTATATACAGTATAAGTATCGCCCCCTGCAGTCCTGTTAGATAATCCTCGGTGTCCCCCAGATAATGATTACACAGCACAGACTCTTATATAGTATATAAGTGACACAGGGTATATACAGTATAAGTATCGCCCCCTGCAGTCCTGTCAGATAATCCTCGCTGTCCCCCAGATAATGATTACACAGCACAGACTCTTATATAGTATATAAGTGACACAGGGTATATACAGTATAAGTATCGCCCCCTGCAGTCCTGTTAGATAATCCTCGGTGTCCCCCAGATAATGATTACACAGCACAGACTCTTATATAGTATATAAGTGACACAGGGTATATACAGTACAAGTATCGCCCCCTGCAGTCCTGTCAGATAATCCTCGCTGTCCCCCAGATAATGATTACACAGCACAGACTCTGTATATAGTATATAAGTAACACAGGGTATATACAGTATAAGTATCGCCCCCTGCAGTCCTGTCAGATAATCCTCGGTGTCCCCAGATAATGATTACACAGCACAGACTCTTATATAGTATATAAGTGACACAGGGTATATACAGTACAAGTATCGCCCCCTGCAGTCCTGTCAGATAATCCTCGCTGTCCCCCAGATAATGATTACACAGCACAGACTCTTATATAGTATATAAGTGACACAGGGTATATACAGTACAAGTATCGCCCCCTGCAGTCCTGTCAGATAATCCTCGCTGTCCCCCAGATAATGATTACACAGCACAGACTCTTATATAGTATATAAGTGACACAGGGTATATACAGTATAAGTATCGCCCCCTGCAGTCCTGTCAGATAATCCTCGGTGTCCCCCAGATAATGATTACACAGCACAGACTCTTATATAGTATATAAGTGACACAGGGTATATACAGTATAAGTATCGCCCCCTGCAGTCCTGTCAGATAATTATTACACAGCACAGACTCTTATTGTAAGGATTGGATTCAGGGTCAGGCAGTGCAAAGTGACACAGCTGGAAAGCAACACTGTGCAACTAATGACAAAAGGGGTCGCAGGCCCTGCAGCTATAACTATGCTGTAATATCTGAGATGAGGCAGACCAATGCACTTCCTAATTGAAGTGCGCCTACCACGGCTCCTTACGCTTCTATCCGGCGGCTAGGATAAGGGGAGAGGAGACCCTGAAAGTCCTAGGGACTGGAGTCACGGGGTCACACCTAAACAGAAAGCACAGTGTAACTGCAATACAAAACAAAAGACTAAACAGCATGGAACCAGGGAGGACCACAAGTCCCAGCAAGACACAGAAGAGAAGGCGAGGTCAGACGAGCAAGAGGTCAAGCCAGGAGATATAATAAAGGTACCAAATCAAAAGACAAGGGATAGTCAAAAATACAAGCCGGGCAGATTAACCAAGAAACATATGGAAAACAAGGAGACAGGGAATCAGACTGAGCAGGGGGACCAGGAACCACAAAGTGAATGGCTGGCAAGGATCCATGCCTGGGTGGGGATTAAATAGCAGCAGAGAACATACCTGATGGCTAATGACATGGAGACTGAAGGCAAGGAAAAGATTAACCCTTAATGACCTAAGCACACCCAATAGAACTCCTAACACGTCTCCCAGGGAGACGCCGCGCAGCAAGGAGACCGCGGCGACTCCGTATCCTGACAGTACCCCCCCCCCCCTTTGAGGAGGGGCTTCCGGACCCTCAAGAGGACCCCGTGGCTTAGTAGGGTAAGAACGGAAAAACTTCTCCACCAATCTAGGAGCGTGAAGGTCTCTGGCTGCCACCCAAACACCCTCCTCTGGTCCATACCCCTTCCAATGTATGAGGAACTGAAGGGAATTCCGCACTCTGCGTGAATCAATGACCCGTTCCACCTCATACTCTAGTTCCCCCTGAACGATCACGGGTTCGGGTGGGGAATGAGTGACCATTGCCAGAACATACTTTTTGAGTAGGGACTTATGAAAAACTGGGTGAATATGGAGGGACCTAGGAAGTGATAATTTGAATGATACAGGGTTGATTATTTCAGAAATGGGATATGGACCAATAAAACGCGGGGCAAACTTAGAAGATGGAACACGAAGTTGGAGATTTTTAGTGGATAACCAGACCTTGTCACCCACCACAAAGTCAGGTCCAGGGCGGCGCTTTCTGTTGGCGAAATTGACTTGATTAGCCTGGGCTTTTCTCAGCGATGCCAGGCTTTCAGCCCATACAGTACAGAGAGATTTAGCAACGTCCTCTACTGAGGAAAAGGCGAATTCATTGCCTGTTCCTGAGGAGAATCTGGGGTGAAAACCATAGTTAATGTGGAAAGGAGACGACCAAGTCGAGGAGTTGACATGATTATTTAGTGCAAACTCAGCCATGGGCAAATATTCCCTCCATTTATCTTGGCAATCAGACACAAAGCACCTCAAATACTGTTCCAAAGATTGATTCAATCTCTCTGTGTGACCGTTAGTCTCTGGGTGGAAGGCTGAGGAGAAAGAAAGCGAGACTCCCAACCTGTTACAAAAGGCTTTCCAAAACCTGGACACAAACTGTACACCCCTGTCTGACACCACATTAGAAGGAATACCATGCAGACGTAAAATGTGGCGGATAAACAACCAGGCCAACAATTTAGCTGAAGGCAATTTTTTCAAGGCAACAAAGTGGGACATCTTAGAAAAACGATCTACTACAACCCAAATTACCGATTTCCCTTTAGAGGACGGGAGATCAGTAATAAAATCCATGGAGATGTGTGACCAGGGTCTATTGGGTAGCGGGAGTGGATGTAAAAGACCCGCTGGAAGTTCATGGGGCACCTTAGATCTGTCGAGGTCTCGCAAGAATGAACAAAATTTTTAACATCTCGTTGCCAAGATGGCCACCAATACGTACGTGATAACAGATTCCCAGTACCAGCAATGCCTGGATGACCCGCCAGAACAGAGGAGTGGATCTCCTCGAAGAGCTCCAAGCGGAGGTGGCTAGGAACAAACAATTTACCTGGTGGTAGCGCACTAGGGGCAGCATCCTGAGTGTTGAGAATACGGGTTTCAAGATCCGAGGTCACAACTGCCACTACCACCCCAGGAGCAAGTATATTTTCAGGCTCCCCATCAGAACTACCACTAAGACCAAAACTTCTAGACATTTAGACTTTAGTATTCTTTGAGCCGGAACGGTAGGTAATTACAAAGTGGAACCTAGTGAAAAATAGAGCCCACCTGGCTTGACGGGGATTTAATCTTCTCGCCTTGTCTAAATATAATAAGTTTTTGTGGTCAGTCAGTAAGTAATTTTATGTCTGGCCCCCTCCAGGAAGTGTCTCCACTCTTCAAAGGCCCACTTAATTGCCAGAAGCTCTCTATTGCCAACATCATAATTGGCCTCGGTAGTGGAGATCCTCCTGGAAAAGTAGGCGATAGGTTGGAGGTTGGTAAATGGTTCAGTGCCCTGAGACAGGACGGCTCCTACACCTACTTCTGAAGCATCAACCTCTACAATAAAGGGCAATTCAGGATCAGGATGGACCAGGACAGGGGCAGAAGTAAAGAGTTGTTTTAAGGTGGCGAACGCTACCTCCATCTCTGGTGTCCAGGAGGCAGGATCCGCCCCCTTTTTGGTCAAATCGGTGAGAGGTTTAACAATAGAAGAAAAATTTTGGATAAATTTTCGGTAATAGTTGGCGAAACCTAGAAACCTCTGAACTTCTTTTAAGGTAGTAGCTTTCTGCCATTCAAGTACTGCAGATACCTTTCTGGGATCCATACCAATGGTACCAGGAGTAAGGATGTATCCCAAAAAAACCTATCTCCTGGACTCCAAATTGACACTTGGATAACTTAGCACAGAGATGGTTTTGACGTAGCCTAAGAAGAACCTCTTTTACATATTGCTGATGTGACTCCCAGTCCGGTGAGAATATGAGGATGTCATCTAAATAAATTACTAGATATCTACCTAACAGATCCCTAAAAATGTCATTCACAAAACGTTTGAATACCGCCGGAGCATTGCTCAAACCAAAAGGCATAACTAGGTATTCAAAATGACCTTCAGGGGTATTAAATGCGGTTTTCCACTCATCCCCATCTCTTATCCGAATCAAGTTGTAAGCTCCGCGGAGGTCAATTTTAGAAAACCACCGAGCCCCCACCACCTGGTTAAAAAGATCCGGGATGAGTGGCAGAGGATGTTGGTCTTTGACCGGAGTTTTATTCAATTCCCTGTAGTCAATACAAGGTCGGAGGCCACCATCTTTTTTTTCAATGAAGAAAAACCCCGCCCCCACAGGAGAAACTGAAGGTCGGATATGTCCTTTAGATAGGCTCTCTTTTTTTTTTTTTAAATGTAGATTGTGAGCCCCACACAGAGCTCACAATGTACATTTTTTCCCTATCAGTATGTCTTTTTTGGAATATGGGATGGAAATCCATGCAAACACGGGGAGCACATACAAACTCCTTGCAGATGGTTTTTTGTCCTTGGTGGGATTTGAACACCAGGACTCCAGCACTGCAAGGCTGCAGTGCTAACCACTGAGCCACCGTGTGGCCCCCTAGATAGGCTCTCTTTAATGTACTGGCACATGGACTCGCGCTCTGGAGCTGAAAGGTTAAAAATGCGACCTTTGGGTAGTTTAGCTCCAGGAACCAAATCAATTGCGCAGTCATAAGGTCGACGTGGAGGCAAGGCCTCCGCACTGAGCTTGTCAAAGACGTCTTTGAACTCGGTAATAAATTCCGGAATTTTGATATCATTTTTGATAGTACAAATAGTATTAATATGAGAAGTACAGGAATCTTCCCATCTAACCAATTCCGAAGTTCCCCAATCAAACACTGGATTATGTACACACAACCAGGGTAAACCAAGAATAACGTCTGCAGCAAGTTTTTTCATAACAAAAAATTACACTTTTTCAACATGTAAACTGCCGACAAAAAACTGCACCTCAGCAGTACGGGCTAAGATTTTCCCTTCAGACAAAGGGGTTAGATCTGCTCCAGATACCTGAAATGGGTATTTCAAGGGAATTAATTCAATTCCTAGAGCTTGTGCCACCACTTCATGGATGAAGTTCATGGCGGCACCTGAATCCACCATCGCCTGACATGCAAAAGTTGTATTACCATTAACAAGACTAGCAGGGAGTAAACATTTCTCAATATTATTAGGAGGTACCTGTGTGCCTGAGTGACCCTCCCGGAAATCACTCAGGCACTGGCGTTTCCCGGCGGTGGTTTAGGTCTGGTTGGACAGTTTCTCAGGATATGTCCAGGTTTGCCGCAATACAGACACAGGGCGTTTTCTAGGCGATACTTTCTCCTGGAGGCGGATGTGGACCCCAATATCATTGGTTCTTCTTTAGGTATAGGACTAGAGGTAGGGACAGCAGAAGGAGGTACAGGTTCCGAAAGGACAGACCAGGATTTAGCTGAGGACCCAGGTTTGCTTAATTTCTCTTTACGCCTTTCCCTAAGCCTCCTATCAATAGAAATAGCCAAGGACATAAAGTCTCCAAGATTTTCAGGGACTAGATGACTTACTAGAGCATCTTTTACAGAATCTGATAAGCCTTGTCTAAAAAGGGTTAACAAAGGTCTGTCTGTCCACCCTGACTGAGAGCTCCACTGACGAAACTCTGTAGAATAGTCCTCGGCAGTTCTAACTCCCTGCTGAATAGACAACAGATGGGACTCGGCCAAGGCAACTCTATTAGGGTCTTCATAAATCTGACCTAATGTTTGAAAAAATTTACTTAACGAATTCCATTCAGGAGCTCCAGCAGGTAGAGCCAAGGCCCAGTCTTGTGGTGACCCTCGTAGAAGGGACACCACCAGCGCCACCTGCTCTGCTTCAGAAGAAAGGAAATTAAAACGGAAAAATAAACAGCAAGATTCCCGAAATGTTCGGAATCTGTCTGGTTTACCGTCAAAACGGTCAGGCAAGAGCATTTTAGGATCCTGACGGGTATTCAATGTGGGAAAAACTGGTGATTGAATAGAAGAACCTGCAGCGGCTGATGCTGGATCAGGCAAAGCCTCCAGACGCTGCGAGACTTGGTTAATTAACCCAGCCATGCCCTGCGGTCAGTTACGGAGTGTTCGGCATCCACACTAAACCGCCGGGCGGCCTGCCTAGGGTAAGGGCCAGCCATTATGTAAGGATTGGAGTCAGGGTCAGGCAGTGCAAAGTGACACAGCTGGGAAAGCAACACTGTGCAGCTAAGGACAAAAGGGGTCGCAGGCTCTGCAGCTATAACTATGCTGTAATATCTGAGATGAGGCAGACCAATGCACTTCCTAATTGAAGTGCGCCTACCACGACTCCTTACGCTTCTATCCGGCGGCTAGGATAAGGGAAGAGGAGGCCCTGAAAGTGCTAGGGACTGGAGTCACGGGGTCACACCTAAACAGAAAGCACAGTGTAACTGCAATGCAAAACAAAAGACTAAACAGCATGGAACCAGGGAGGACCACAAGTCCCAGCAAGACACAGAAGAGAAGGCGAGGTCAGACGAGCAAGAGGTCAAGCCAGGAGATATAATAAAAGGTACCAAATCAAAAGACAAGGGATAGTCAAAAATACAAGCCGGGTAAATAAACCAAGAAACATATGGAATACAAACAGACAGGGAATCAGACTGAGCAGGGGGACCAGGAAACCCAAAGTGAATGGCTGGCAAGGATCCATGCCTGGGTGGGGATTAAATAGCAGCAGAGAACACACCTGATGGCTAATGGCATGGAGACTGAGAGCAAGGAAAAGATTAACCCTTAATGACCTAAGCACACCCAATAGAACTCCTAACACGTCTCCCAGGAAGACGCCGCACAGCAAGGAGACCGCGGCGACTCCGTATCCTGACACTTGTATAGAGATACATGCAGAGTTCCCAGATGTCTGGATAACAGGTCAGTAGACTTTAGTACTAGTATAGAGATACATGCGGAGTTCCCTGATGTATGGATAACAGGTCAGTAGACTTTAGTACTAGTATAGAGATACGTGTGGAGTCTCCAGATGTATGGATAACAGGTCAGAAGACTTTAGTACTAGTATAGAGATACATGCGGAGTTCCCTGATGTATGGATAACAGGTCAGTAGACTTTAGTACTAGTATAGAGATACGTGTGGAGTTCCCTGATGTATGGATAACAGGTCAGAAGACTTTAGTACTAGTATAGAGATACATGCGGAGTTCCCTGATGTATGGATAACAGGTCAGAAGACTTTAGTACTAGTATAGAGATACATGCGGAGTTCCCTGATGTATGGATAACAGGTCAGTAGACTTTAGTACTAGTATAGAGATACGTGTGGAGTCTCCAGATGTATGGATAACAGGTCAGAAGACTTTAGTACTAGTATAGAGATACATGCGGAGTTCCCTGATGTATGGATAACAGGTCAGTAGACTTTAGTACTAGTATAGAGATACGTGTGGAGTCTCCAGATGTATGGATAACAGGTCAGAAGACTTTAGTACTAGTATAGAGATACGTGTGGAGTCTCCAGATGTCTGGATAACAGGTCAGAAGACTTTAGTACTAGTATAGAGATACGTGTGGAGTCTCCAGATGTCTGGATAACAGGTCAGAAGACTTTAGTACTAGTATAGAGATACATGCGGAGTTCCCTGATGTATGGATAACAGGTCAGAAGACTTTAGTACTAGTATAGAGATACGTGTGGAGTCTCCAGATGTCTGGATAACAGGTCAGAAGACTTTAGTACTAGTATAGAGATACATGCGGAGTTCCCTGATGTATGGATAACAGGTCAGAAGACTTTAGTACTAGTATAGAGATACGTGTGGAGTCTCCAGATGTCTGGATAACAGGTCAGTATACTATACAGTACTTGCAGACTTGGAGCTTCAGAGGAAAACACTCTCTGAGGAGCTTGAGCACAGAGGAAAAGACATCTCCGGTTGAAGTGCCCTAATGCTTGGCTCCCATTTTCAACTCCACATGTGTAGATCTTTTCACACAAAAAAAACACAGGGTTCCCAACCTTCCAGAGAGGGCTGTAACTCCCCCTCCTCCAGGCCAATCAAGGGAGCTTGATTGGTTCTGAAGGTCACCTGATCATACTGGACACTCCTTAATATGAGCACACTAGGATGATGCAATCACAGACATAAATTACAATGGAAAGTATAGGCAGGTGCAGTTCACAAAACAACCACAAGATGTTGCATTAATAGACCCCCATGTGTGCTGGCTGTTGTGAAATAAACATATATGGGAAGGAATGGGGAGAAACCTCTTTACCTTATATGCAAATGTCCATACCATCTCGGTCTGCAAGGACTATTGAAGGGAATGGGACAAGCAGTACCGGGACATACCATGCCCACATTATGATGTACCCCTCCTGATGTCCCAGTTAAAACTGGGGGAAATAAGAGGGAGAAATTAAGATGGGGCAGCTAAAGTGGGACAACTAGAGGCAGACATGTCCTCCTTCAGCTCCCCCTGCTAATTTAGTTGCTCTAGTTTGTCCCTGATGCCTGATCATGTGAGTTGGATTGCTTTATTCAGACCCTCGGCTTGTTCCTATTTATCCTTTTGTCACCTGATTCTGTTTCTGACATGACCACTTGGAACTGAACCTTGACTTTTTATTATTTATCCGTTCTGTTCCTGTTTCTGACATGACCTCCTGGTACTGACCATTGGCCTGGACATTTATTCTCTTCATTCCTGTATTGTAGATTCGGGTTTTGATTTCAGTCAGTGGGACATTTATTTCTCGTACGGTTTCTGGTGATGATAGCTCCACCCCTAAATTAAGCAAAGTCCATCTTGTGGCTAATGCTGGTGAGGGCGTTTGGGTATCTGGTAGTGCTGGGCTTTAAAATGGAAAAATAATCCAACCTGAATATCAATCGGATTAATTGATGTGATTTTGTGCACGTTGGTTACTTTGGTTATTACAATATTTTCAGTTTAGTTTGGGCGCACCGAAGACAGTAAGGAGTCGCTCCGGAGCCCAGGAGATGTGGGTGACATTGCTTGTTGCCTTTGCTCTCTTCTCCTGGGCCTCCGCTTATTATACTCTGAAGACCCCACAGTATCAAACTAGAAGCTTTGGTTCGGCTCAAACAAAACTGCTGGCAAACCTCACAGGACAAATCTCAATCGGTTTGCCCAACACCGTCTTACTGTAAAGGGGGTGGGACCTAAATAATTGGCATTAATCGTAATCGTGATATAATTCCCGATTTAATTGTGATCTTGATTTAGGTCATATCGCCCGACCTTAGCGTCTGGGTCCATCTTTTCGCATTGTTCTACTGCTCTCTGTTCTCAGCCACCTCCTTCTATTATCTGATATTTCCTCCATGAATTGTATCATCGCAGATAGGTCTTTGTCCTTTACATATACGTACACATACGTGTCGCCTCCTCACACCTGATTATCATCCCATTGATTGGAAACACCTTCACGTGACCTGCTAGTCCAGGGGTTCACATACTTTTATCACGTCCAGATTTATATTTGATATTTTTGACTCATTTCTTTAATTTGGTACTTTATCTACTTTTTTGATGTGTGAAAAATCTGATGAAGTTTTAGGTCAAATTTATAGAAAATTCTGAAGGTTCACATATTTTTAAGCACCATTGTATTTCTATTCTGTACAAACTAGATTTTTAGAATAAATCTTTAGCTGGTCAGACCCTTACATTTCTGGGCCACTTCTCCCCCTCACTCTGCTTAGAATAGTTGTGTGACCTGTTCAGCTCTGCTACATCTGTATTGGATGCCTGGCACGTCCTCCTACCTAACCCTAACTACTGTTCTGAACTCTCAGTGATGTGGCTGCCACCGTGTGGCCTGAAAGGTGATCTGCAAGCTAAATTAGTGCTTAGATACAAAATGTGATACTTGTGTCATTATACATGTAAATCCTAAATCTATGGGACCTACTGTGTGCTGGATTATTGGAAACGTGAAAGGTATAAAGACCCATGAGAAGATGTTTCCAGAATTTCTCTAGCCCTCACCCTTCTCTAGCCATGACCCTTCTCTAGCCTTGACCCTTCTCTAGCCCTGTCCCTTCTCTATGTCCTGTCCCTTCTCTATGTCCTGTCCCTTCTCTGTTCCTGTCCCTTCTCTGTTCCTGTCCCTTCTCTATGTCCTGTCCCTTCTCTGTTCCTGTCGCTTCTCTGTTCCTGTCCCTTCTCTATGTCCTGTCCCTTCTCTGTTCCTGTCCCTTCTCTGTTCCTGTCCCTTCTCTGTTCCTGTCCCTTCTCTATGTCCTGTCCCTTCTCTGTTCCTGTCCCTTCTCTGTTCCTGTCCCTTCTCTATGTCCTGTCCCTTCTCTGTTCCTGTCCCTTCTCTGTTCCTGTCCCTTCTCTATGTCCTGTCCCTTCTCTGTTCCTGTCCCTTCTCTGTTCCTGACCCTTCTCTAGCCCTGTCCCTTCTCTATGTCCTGTCCCTTCTCTGTTCCTGTCCCTTCTCTGTTCCTGTCCCTTCTCTAGCCTTGTCCCTTCTCTAGCCTTGTCCCTTCTCTGTTCCTGTCCCTTCTCTATGTCCTGTCCCTTCTCTGTTCCTGTCCCTTCTCTATGTCCTGTCCCTTCTCTGTTCCTGTCCCTTCTCTGTTTCTGTCCCTTCTCTGTTCCTGTCCCTTCTCTAGCCTTGACCCTTCTCTAGCCCTGTCCCTTCTCTATGTCCTGTCCCTTCTCTGTTCCTGTCCCTTCTCTGTTCCTGTCCCTTCTCTATGTCCTGTCCCTTCTCTGTTCCTGTCCCTTCTCTATGTCCTGTCCCTTCTCTGTTCCTGTCCCTTCTCTGTTCCTGACCCTTCTCTAGCCCTGTCCCTTCTCTATGTCCTGTCCCTTCTCTGTTCCTGTCCCTTCTCTGTTCCTGTCCCTTCTCTAGCCTTGTCCCTTCTCTAGCCTTGTTCCTTCTCTGTTCCTGTCCCTTCTCTATGTCCTGTCCCTTCTCTGTTCCTGTCCCTTCTCTATGTCCTGTCCCTTCTCTGTTCCTGTCCCTTCTCTGTTCCTCTCCCTTCTCTATGTCCTGTCCCTTCTCTGTTCCTGTCCCTTCTCTATGTCCTGTCCCTTCTCTGTTCCTGTCCCTTCTCTATGTCCTGTCCCTTCTCTGTTCCTGTCCCTTCTCTGTTCCTGTCCCTTCTCTATGTCCTGTCCCTTCTCTGTTCCTGTCCCTTCTCTATGTCCTGTCCCTTCTCTGTTCCTGTCCCTTCTCTGTTCCTGTCCCTTCTCTAGCCTTGTCCCTTCTCTAGCCTTGTCCCTTCTCTGTTCCTGTCCCTTCTCTATGTCCTGTCCCTTCTCTGTTCCTGTCCCTTCTCTATGTCCTGTCCCTTCTCTGTTCCTGTCCCTTCTCTATGTCCTGTCCCTTCTCTGTTCCTGTCCCTTCTCTATGTCCTGTCCCTTCTCTGTTCCTGTCCCTTCTCTATGTCCTGTCCCTTCTCTGTTCCTGTCCCTTCTCTATGTCCTGTCCCTTCTCTGTTCCTGTCCCTTCTCTAGCCTTGTCCCTTCTCTAGCCTTGTCCCTTCTCTGTTCCTGTCCCTTCTCTATGTCCTGTCCCTTCTCTGTTCCTGTCCCTTCTCTAGCCTTGACCCTTCTCTAGCCCTGTCCCTTCTCTATGTCCTGTCCCTTCTCTGTTCCTGTCCCTTCTCTGTTCCTGTCCCTTCTCTATGTCCTGTCCCTTCTCTGTTCCTGTCCCTTCTCTATGTCCTGTCCCTTCTCTGTTCCTGTCCCTTCTCTGTTCCTGACCCTTCTCTAGCCCTGTCCCTTCTCTATGTCCTATCCCTTCTCTGTTCCTGTCCCTTCTCTGTTCCTGTCCCTTCTCTAGCCTTGTCCCTTCTCTAGCCTTGTCCCTTCTCTGTTCCTGTCCCTTCTCTATGTCCTGTCCCTTCTCTGTTCCTGTCCCTTCTCTATGTCCTGTCCCTTCTCTGTTCCTGTCCCTTCTCTGTTCCTGTCCCTTCTCTATGTCCTGTCCCTTCTCTGTTCCTGTCCCTTCTCTATGTCCTGTCCCTTCTCTGTTCCTGTCCCTTCTCTATGTCCTGTCCCTTCTCTGTTCCTGTCCCTTCTCTGTTCCTGTCCCTTCTCTATGTCCTGTCCCTTCTCTGTTCCTGTCCCTTCTCTATGTCCTGTCCCTTCTCTGTTCCTGTCCCTTCTCTGTTCCTGTCCCTTCTCTAGCCTTGTCCCTTCATTGTTCCTGTCCCTTCTCTAGCCTTGTCCCTTCTCTGTTCCTGTCCCTTCTCTGTTCCTGTCCCTTCTCTGTTCCTGTCCCTTCTCTGTTCCTGTCCCTTCTCTGTTCCTGTCCCTTCTCTATGTCCTGTCCCTTCTCTGTTCCTGTCCCTTCTCTGTTCCTGTCCCTTCTCTGTTCCTGTCCCTTCTCTGTTCCTGTCCCTTCTCTATGTCCTGTCCCTTCTCTGTTCCTGTCCCTTCTCTATGTCCTGTCCCTTCTCTGTTCCTGTCCCTTCTCTATGTCCTGTCCCTTCTCTATGTCCTGTCCCTTCTCTATGTCCTGTCCCTTCTCTGTTCCTGTCCCTTCTCTGTTCCTGTCCCTTCTCTAGCCTTGTCCCTTCTCTAGCCTTGTCCCTTCTCTGTTCCTGTCCCTTCTCTGTTCCTGTCCCTTCTCTAGCCTTGTCCCTTCTCTAGCCTTGTCCCTTCTCTGTTCCTGTCCCTTCTCTGTTCCTGTCCCTTCTCTAGCCTTGTCCCTTCTCTGTTCCTGTCCCTTCTCTGTTCCTGACCCTTCTCTGTTCCTGACCCTTCTCTGTTCCTGTCCCTTCTCTGTTCCTGTCCCTTCTCTATGTCCTGTCCCTTCTCTGTTCCTGTCCCTTCTCTGTTCCTGTCCCTTCTCTGTTCCTGTCCCTTCTCTGTTCCTGTCCCTTCTCTAGCCTTGTCCCTTCTCTGTTCCTGTCCCTTCTCTGTTCCTGTCCCTTCTCTATGTCCTGTCCCTTCTCTGTTCCTGTCCCTTCTCTGTTCCTGTCCCTTCTCTGTTCCTGTCCCTTCTCTGTTCCTGTCCCTTCTCTGTTCCTGACCCTTCTCTGTTCCTGTCCCTTCTCTGTTCCTGTCCCTTCTCTGTTCCTGTCCCTTCTCTGTTCCTGTCCCTTCTCTGTTCCTGTCCCTTCTCTGTTCCTGTCCCTTCTCTGTTCCTGTCCCTTCTCTGTTCCTGTCCCTTCTCTGTTCCTGTCCCTTCTCTATGTCCTGTCCCTTCTCTGTTCCTGTCCCTTCTCTGTTCCTGTCCCTTCTCTGTTCCTGTCCCTTCTCTGTTCCTGTCCCTTCTCTGTTCCTGTCCCTTCTCTAGCCTTGTCCCTTCTCTAGCCTTGTCCCTTCTCTGTTCCTGTCCCTTCTCTATGTCCTGTCCCTTCTCTGTTCCTGTCCCTTCTCTGTTCCTGTCCCTTCTCTATGTCCTGTCCCTTCTCTGTTCCTGTCCCTTCTCTGTTCCTGTCCCTTCTCTGTTCCTGACCCTTCTCTGTTCCTGTCCCTTCTCTGTTCCTGTCCCTTCTCTGTTCCTGTCCCTTCTCTGTTCCTGTCCCTTCTCTATGTCCTGTCCCTTCTCTGTTCCTGTCCCTTCTCTGTTCCTGTCCCTTCTCTGTTCCTGTCCCTTCTCTGTTCCTGTCCCTTCTCTGTTCCTGTCCCTTCTCTGTTCCTGTCCCTTCTCTGTTCCTGTCCCTTCTCTAGCCTTGTCCCTTCTCTGTTCCTGTTCAACTAAATCCTGATCAAAGAGACTGGTTTCTTGTGGCTTCCTGCCTCAGCTACTATTCTGATGCTGCCACCTGCCTGATGCCAAGTGCTCCTTCTTACAGCCACCATCGTCAGCGGGTACTGTATGTGCCACCCACCTCCCCACCCTGTCATCTGATCACTTTGTGGCCTCCTAAGGCTGCATTCACACTGAGTTACGTTGGCGTTTTTTGTGCTGTTTTTGTGCTGATTTTGAACAAAACGCCGCGTATACGCCACGTTTGTGCCGCGCTATTTTGCGGTCACGTTGACCGGTGCAAACGTGGCGTATACGCGGCGTTTTGTTCAAAATCAGCACAAAAACAGCACAAAAAACGCCAACGTAACTCAGTGTGAATGCAGCCTAAGGCTCTATTCACACAGAGTAACGCCAGGCGACATTTGTGTGTAATTTGTGTGTCTTTTACGGCCGTCATAAAACGTTTACATAGAGTTCTATAGGAAAAGACATCCGTAATTTACGGCCGTCATTGTCATCATTGTAATGACGGCCGTAAATTACAGACGTCTTTTCCTATAGAACTCTATGTAAACGTTTTATGACGGCCGTAAAAGACACAGAAATTACACACAAATGTCGCCTGGCGTTACTCTGTGTGAATAGAGCCTTAGGCTGCTGCCACCTCCACATTATATCACCTTGCCACTCTATGGCCTCCTTATGCTGCTACTACCTCCCCACTATGTCACTTCTCATGCTGTCCCCCCCTCCCCCCCTCACTCCATGACTGCCCTGGGTGACATCATCATTTATCGGTAGATATCACATCGCCATACAATCAAACAACAGAGAACTGATCTTCCCGTGCCAAATCATTTTTGCCAGGAAGATCATAATATCACCGATGACATGAAAATCTTGATCTTAAAAGGGAACTTTAAATCAAGGAAACAGCGACTGATTTATGAGTACAAGGCCATGACCCTATTCCAGACGTTGGACAATGGGATGAACATCTCACGTGGGTTTATGTCTTTTTATACACATCATTAAGACAGCCATTAAGATAAGAACTGGGGGATCTGGCAATTGATTGTTTGTTGTTATAAGTATATAGTAATAAGCCTCTTCCCCCCTCCCTCCTGTAATTCTATCCCTGTGCCCAGTTATAAATATGCAGCCTCTACAGAGTGTTTTTTAGTTATATCTGAAGAAGAAGCTCAGAGGGAGCTCCGAAACATCATATTCTGTCATCATTATGAGTTAGCCATTAAAAAAGGTATCACCTACTGAAGACTTGCAAAGTTTTTTTTGTTTTTTATATCATCATTTATGATATTCATATTCTGACCTGTCAGAAGGAAGGAAAAGTGAGATGCACACGGATCCTGTCTGTGTAGCCGCTGTAAGGCCTGTAGGGTCCCATTAGAATTGGCTTATGTTTTGGTAGCCAAAAGCCGGTGTGGGTGTAAAGCATAGAAGACCGGCAAATATTCCATTCATGTGTCAGTTATGTTTTGGATCCACTCCTGTTTATACATTGGCTGAAGAGGCCTCTTATTGGTACAGACTGAGAGTCACACAAAGAATCTGTTCTCCGCATAGATTTACATAGATTTACATGCAGAGCATTTGCCACAAGCAGTAAAGACCAACTTTGTGCCTTTGCTCGAAAATACTAAATTTGATCGACTAATCAAGTGTCTCATTACCAAATAATCGCCCAAACTTTTGTTTCATCAAACGAGGTCCATCAGACAGAACCAGATGTAGATCTCGATCGCGTTTAAGTATTGGCGAAAATGGTTTGGCGGTCGTATTCAATTCCTTCCATCTGCTATTGACATTTTTGATGAACCTTCCTTGGGCTTGTCATTGATCGTATTACTTATAAGATTATCCCTCGGGCCTAATTATATCCTCCATGTGATAAAAAGCGTCATCAAGAATATAATATAATACTGTGTGGGGGCCACTGCGGAGTATATAATATAATACTGTGTGGGGGCCACTGTGGAGTATATAACATAATACTGTATGGGGGCCACTGCGGAGTATATAATATAATACTGTGTGGGGGCCACTGCGGAGTATATAATATAATACTGTGTGGGGGCCACTGCGGAGTATATAATATAATACTGTGTGGGGGCCACTGTGGAGTATATAATATAATACTGTGTGGGGGCCACTGCGGAGTATATAATATAATACTGTGTGGGGGCCACTGCGGAGTATATAATATAATACTGTGTGGAGGCCACTGTGGAGTATATAATATAATACTGTGTGGGGACCACTGTGGAGTATATAATATAATACTGTGTGGGGACCACTGTGGAGTATATAATATAATACTGTGTGGGGACCACTGTGGAGTATATAATATAATACTGTGTGGGGGCCACTGCGGAGTATATAATATAATACTGTGTGGAGGCCACTGTGGAGTATATAATATAATACTGTGTGGGGGTCACTGTGGAGTATATAATATAATACTGTGTGGGGGTCACTGCGGAGTATATAATATAATACTGTGTGGGGGGGCCACTGTGGAGTATATAATATAATACTGCGTGGGGGCCACTGCGGAGTATATAATATAATACTGTGTGGAGGCCACTGTGGAGTATATAACATAATACTGTATGGGGGCCACTGCGGAGTATATAATATAATACTGTGTGGGGGCCACTGCGGAGTATATAATATAATACTGTGTGGGGGCCACTGCGGAGTATATAATATAATACTGTGTGGGGGCCACTGCGGAGTATATAATGTAATACTGTGTGGGGGCCACTGCGGAGTATATAATGTAATACTGTGTGGGGGCCACTGCGGAGTATATAATATAATACTGTGTGGGGGCCACTGCGGAGTATATAATATAATACTGTGTGGGGGCCACTGTGGAGTATATAATATAATACTGTGTGGGGGCCACTGTGGAGTATATAATATAATACTGTGTGGAGGCCACTGCGGATTACATTATATAATACTGTGAGGGGGCCACTGCGGAGTATATAATATAATACTGTGTGGGGGCCACTGCGGAGTATATAATATAATACTGTGTGGGGGCCACTGTGGAGTATATAATATAATACTGTGTGGGGGTCACTGCGGAGTATATAATATAATACTGTGTGGGGGTCACTGTGGAGTATATAATATAATACTGTGTGGGGGCCACTGCGGAGTATATAATGTAATACTGTGTGGGGGCCACTGTGGAGTATATAATATAATACTGTGTGGGGGCCACTGCGGAGTATATAATATAATACTGTGTGGGGGTCACTGCGGAGTATATAATATAATACTGTGTGGAGGTCACTGCGGAGTATATAATATAATACTGTGTGGGGGCCACTGTGGAGTATATAATATAATACTGTGTGGGGGCCACTGTGGAGTATATAATATAATACTGTGTGGGGGCCACTGTGGAGTATATAATATAATACTGTGTGGGGGTCACTGCGGAGTATATAATATAATACTGTGTGGGGGGGCCACTGTGGAGTATATAATATAATACTGTGTGGGGGCCACTGCGGAGTATATAATATAATACTGTGTGGGGGCCACTGCGGAGTATATAATACAATACTGTGTGGGGGCCACTGCGGAGTATATAATATAATACTGTGTGGGGGCCACTGCGGAGTATATAATATAATACTGTGTGGGGGCCACTGCGGAGTATATAATATAATACTGTGTGGGGGCCACTGCGGAGTATATAATGTAATACTGTGTGGGGGCCACTGCGGAGTATATAATGTAATACTGTGTGGGGGCCACTGCGGAGTATATAATATAATACTGTGTGGGGGCCACTGTGGAGTATATAATATAATACTGTGTGGAGGCCACTGCGGATTACATTATATAATACTGTGTGGGGGCCACTGCGGAGTATATAATATAATACTGTGTGGGGGCCACTGCGGAGTATATAATATAATACTGTGTGGGGGCCACTGTGGAGTATATAATATAATACTGTGTGGGGGCCACTGCGGAGTATATAATATAATACTGTGTGGGGGCCACTGCGGAGTATATAATATAATACTGTGTGGGGGCCACTGCGGAGTATATAATATAATACTGTGTGGGGGCCACTGTGGAGTATATAATATAATACTGTGTGGGGGCCACTGTGGAGTATATAATATAATACTGTGTGGGGGCCACTGTGGAGTATATAATACAATACTTTGTGGGGGTCACTGCGGATTACATTATATAATACTGTGTGGGGGCCACTGCGGAGTATATAATATAATACTGTGTGGGGGCCACTGCAGATTACATTATATAATACTGTGTGGGGGCCAGTGCGGAGTATATAATATAATACTGTGTGGGGGTCACTGCGGAGTATATAATATAATACTGTGTGGGGGCCACTGCGGAGTATATAATATAATACTGTGTGGGGGCCACTGTGGAGTATATAATATAATACTGTGTGGGGCCACTGCGGAGTATATAATATAATACTGTGTGGGGGTCACTGCGGAGTATATAATGTAATACTGTGTGGGGGCCACTGTGGAGTATATAATGTAATACTGTGTGGGGGTCACTGCGGAGTATATAATATAATAATGTGTGGGGGCCACTGTGGAGTATATAATACAATAATGTGTGTGTGCCATTGTGGAGTATATAATATAATACTGTGTGGGGGCCACTGTGGAGTATATAATATAATACTGTGTGGGGTCACTGCGGAGTATATAATATAAATACTGTGTGGGGCCACTGCGGAGTATATAATATAATACTGTGTGGGGGCCACTGTGGAGTATATAATATAATACTGTGTGGGGGCCACTGTGGAGTATATAATATAATACTGTGTGGGGGCCACTGCGGAGTATATAATATAATACTGTGTGGGGGCCACTGTGGAGTATATAATATAATACTGTGTGGGGGCCACTGCGGAGTATATAATATAATACTGTGTGGGGGCCACTGTGGAGTATATAATATAATACTGTGTGGGGGCCATTGTGGAGTATATAATATAATACTGTGTGGGGGCCACTGTGGAGTATATAATATAATACTGTGTGGGGCCCACTGCGGAGTATCCTATTAATATTATAAATGTGAAAGTTTGTGAGTTTGTGGGTTTGTGGGTTTGTGTGTTTGGATGTTTGCATGTTCGGATGTTTGTTCCTCAATCACGGAAAAACCGCTCCACCGATTTGGCTGAAATTTTCCACAAACATAGTCATTACACTCGATTAAACAATAGGCTACTTTTCGTCACAATAGCGCACATACGTTTGTGCCAGGACCCCCACAAAACCCAAACTCACACCACCATCTCTGCAATCTCACACACTTTGGACCATAGCAAGCCACAAAATTCATATTGCCCTCTACAGCCTCGCCCCTAACCCCACACAATCACATATACATATACTTTACCACTTTGCCCCTCACCTTACTGATACTCCAGGAGGCGCTCTTTAATGCTCTGGAGCAGCCATGTTTAAAAAAAAATAAAAAACATATAAAAACAAATAAAAAGGATTAAAAATTCAAATCACCCCCCTTTCCCTAGAACACATATAAAAGTAGTTAAAAACTGTGAAACACATACATGTTAGGTATCCGCGCGTCCTAAATCGCCCGCTCTACAAAGATATACAAATATTTTTCCTGTTCGGTAAACGCCGTAGCGGGAAAAATGGTTAAAAGTGCCAAACCGCCATTTTTTTCACTGTTTTGATTCTGCTAAAAATTTGAATAAAAAGTGATCAAAGCAATAACATTTCCCGAAAATGGTAGAACTACAAAGTACACCCAGTCCCGCAAAAAAAGACGCCCTATACATCCCCGGACACGCACGTATAAAAAAGTTACTCCTGTCGGAATATGGCGACTTTTCAAAAAATAATTTTTTAACACAGTTTTGGATTTTTTTTTAAGGGGTCAAAATGTAAATAAAACCATATAAATTTGGTATCCCCGGCATCATAACGAAACACAGAATACAGGGGACAGGTCATTTTGATTGCACAGTGAACGCCGTAAAACCAAAGCCCCTAAGAAAGTCGCAGAATTGCATTTTTTCTTCAAATCCACCCCATTCTGAATTTTTTCCCTGCTTCCCAGTACATTATATAGAATAAATGATGGCGGCATCAGGAAGAAAAATTTGTCCCAGAAAAATTAAGACCTCTTATGGCTCTGGGAGCGGAGAAATAAAAAAGTTATGGGGTTTAGAAGGAGGGGAGTCAAAAACGAAAATCAAAAAATGCCATCGGTGGGAAGGGGTTAACTTCAAATACTTCTGTCCCAAAATCACTATGTACAGTATATACCAACACCGTATATATAGCAGCTCAAATACAAAGTAACTGCAACACAAAAGTCTCACGGATTCTCTGAATTACAGCAAAAACAAGATACAAAGTTACATTTCATATCCCAGACCTTATACACAGTACGAAAACCTTACCCGCACCTGTATATACCCACTGCTACAATCACCGCAGACGAAGTCGCGGGTACCAGCTAGTATAATATAATACTGTGTGGGGGCCACTGTGGAGTATATAATATAATACTGTGTGGGGGCCACTGCGGAGTATATAATATAATACTGTGTGGGGGCCACTGTGGAGTATATAATATAATACTGTGTGGGGGCCACTGTGGAGTATATAATATAATACTGTGTGGGGGCCACTGTGGAGTATATAATATAATACTGTGTGGGGGCCACTGCGGAGTATATAATGTAATACTGTGTGGGGGGGCCACTGTGGAGTATATAATATAATACTATGTGGGGGCCACTGCGGAGTATATAATATAATACTGTGTGGGGGCCACTGTGGAGTATATAATATAATACTGTGTGGGGGTCACTGCGGAGTATATAATATAATACTGTGGGGGAGGGGCACTGTGGAGTATATAATATAATACTGTGTGGGGGCCACTGCAGAGTATATAATATAATACTGTGTGAGGGGGCCACTGTGGAGTATATAATATAATACTGTGTGGGGGCCACTGTGGAGTATATAATATAATACTGTGTGGGGGTCACTGCGGAGTATATAATATAATACTATGTGGGGGCCACTGCGGAGTATATAATATAATACTATGTGGGGGCCACTGCGGAGTATATAATATAATACTGTGTGGGGGCCACTGTGGAGTATATAATATAATACTGTGTGGGGGGGCCACTGTGGAGTATATAATGTAATACTGTGTGGAGGCCACTGTGGAGTATATAATATAATACTGTGTGGGGGGGCCACTGTGGAGTATATAATATAATACTATGTGGGGGCCACTGCGGAGTATATAATATAATACTGTGTGGGGGTCACTGCGGAGTATATAATATAATACTGTGTGGGGGCCACTGCGGAGTATATAATGTAATATTGTGTGGGGGCCACTGCAGAGTATATAATGTAATACTGTGTGGGGGCCACTGCGGAGTATATAATATAATACTGTGTGGAGGTCACTGCGGAGTATATAATATAATACTGTGTGGGGGGGCCACTGTGGAGTATATAATATAATACTGTGTGGGGGCCACTGCGGATTACATTATATAATACTGTGTGGGGGCCACTGTGGAGTATATAATATAATACTGTGTGGGGGCCACTGCGGAGTATATAATGTAATACTGTGTGGAGGCCACTGCGGAGTATATAATATAATACTGTGTGGGGGCCACTGCGGAGTATATAATGTAATATTGTGTGGGGGCCACTGCGGAGTATATAATGTAATACTGTGTGGAGGCCACTGCGGAGTATATAATATAATACTGTGTGGGGGCCACTGTGGAGTATATAATATAATACGGTGTGGGGGCCACTGTGGAGTATATAATATAATACTGTGTGGGGGGGCCACTGCGGAGTATATAATATAATACTGTGTGGGGGCCACTGTGGAGTATATAATATAATACTGTGTGGGGTCCACTGCGGAGTATATAATATAATACTGTGTGGGGTCCACTGCGGAGTATATAATGTAATACTGTGTGGAGGCCACTGCGGAGTATATAATATAATACTGTGTGGGGGGGCCACTGCGGAGTATATAATATAATACTGTGTGGGGGCCACTGTGGAGTATATAATATAATACTGTGTGGGGTCCACTGCGGAGTATATAATGTAATACTGTGTGGAGGCCACTGCGGAGTATATAATATAATACTGTGTGGGGGCCACTGCGGAGTATATAATGTAATATTGTGTGGGGGCCACTGCGGAGTATATAATGTAATACTGTGTGGAGGCCACTGCGGAGTATATAATATAATACTGTGTGGGGGCCACTGTGGAGTATATAATATAATACGGTGTGGGGGCCACTGTGGAGTATATAATATAATACTGTGTGGGGGCCACTGTGGAGTATATAATATAATACTGTGTGGAGGCCACTGCAGAGTATATAATATAATACTGTGTGGAGGCCACTGTGGAGTATATAATATAATACTGTGTGGAGGCCACTGTGGAGTATATAATATAATACTGTGTGGAGGCCACTGCGGAGTATATAATATAATACTGTGTGGGGGCCACTGTGGAGTATATAATATAATACTGTGTGGGGGCCACTGTGGAGTATATAATATAATACTGTGTGGGGGCCACTGTGGAGTATATAATATAATACTGTGTGGGGGCCACTGTGGAGTATATAATATAATACTGTGTGGGGGCCACTGTGGAGTATATAATATAATACTGTGTGGGGGCCACTGCGGAGTATATAATATAATACTGTGTGGGGGGGCCACTGTGGAGTATATAATATAATACTGTGTGGGGGCCACTATGGAGTATATAATATAATACTGTGTGGGGGCCACTGTGGAGTATATAATATAATACTATGTGGGGGCCACTGCGGAGTATATAATATAATACTGTGTGGGGGCCACTGTGGAGTATATAATATAATACTGTGTGGGGGCCACTGCGGAGTATATAATATAATACTGTGTGGGGGCCACTGCGGAGTATATAATATAATACTGTGTGGGGGGGCCACTGTGGAGTATATAATATAATACTGTGTGGAGGCCACTGCGGAGTATATAATACAATACTGTGGGGGGGGGGGCCACTGCGGAGTATATAATATAATACTGTGTGGGGGCCACTGCGGAGTATATAATGTAATACTGTGTGGGGGCCACTGCGGAGTATATAATGTAATACTGTGTGGGGGCCACTGCGGAGTATATAATATAATACTGTGTGGGGGCCACTGTGGAGTATATAATATAATACTGTGTGGAGGCCACTGTGGAGTATATAATATAATACTGTGTGGGGGCCACTGTGGAGTATATAATATAATACTGTGTGGGGGCCACTGTGGAGTATATAATATAATACTGTGTGGGGGCCACTGTGGAGTATATAATATAATACTGTGTGGGGGCCACTGCGGAGTATATAATATAATACTGTGTGGGGGGGCCACTGTGGAGTATATAATATAATACTGTGTGGGGGCCACTGTGGAGTATATAATATAATACTGTGTGGGGGCCACTGTGGAGTATATAATATAATACTATGTGGGGGCCACTGCGGAGTATATAATATAATACTGTGTGGGGGCCACTGTGGAGTATATAATATAATACTGTGTGGGGGCCACTGCGGAGTATATAATATAATACTGTGTGGGGGCCACTGCGGAGTATATAATATAATACTGTGTGGGGGGGCCACTGTGGAGTATATAATATAATACTGTGTGGAGGCCACTGCGGAGTATATAATACAATACTGTGGGGGGGGGGGGCCACTGCGGAGTATATAATATAATACTGTGTGGGGGCCACTGCGGATTACATTATATAATACTGTGTGGGGGCCACTGCGGAGTATATAATATAATACTGTGTGGGGGCCACTGCGGAGTATATAATGTAATACTGTGTGGGGGCCACTGCGGAGTATATAATATAATACTGTGTGGGGGCCACTGTGGAGTATATAATATAATACGGTGTGGGGGCCACTGCGGAGTATATAATTTAATACTGTGTGGAGGCCACTGCGGAGTATATAATATAATACTGTGTGGGGGCCACTGCGGAGTATATAATGTAATATTGTGTGGGGGCCACTGCGGAGTCTATAATGTAATACTGTGTGGAGGCCACTGCGGAGTATATAATATAATACTGTGTGGGGGCCACTGTGGAGTATATAATATAATACGGTGTGGGGGCCACTGTGGAGTATATAATATAATACTGTGTGGGGGGGCCACTGCGGAGTATATAATATAATACTGTGTGGGGGCCACTGTGGAGTATATAATATAATACTGTGTGGGGTCCACTGCGGAGTATATAATATAATACTGTGTGGGGTCCACTGCGGAGTATATAATGTAATACTGTGTGGAGGCCACTGCGGAGTATATAATATAATACTGTGTGGGGGGGCCACTGCGGAGTATATAATATAATACTGTGTGGGGGCCACTGTGGAGTATATAATATAATACTGTGTGGGGTCCACTGCGGAGCATATAACGTAATACTGTGTGGAGGCCACTGCGGAGTATATAATATAATACTGTGTGGGGGCCACTGCGGAGTATATAATGTAATATTGTGTGGGGGCCACTGCGGAGTATATAATGTAATACTGTGTGGAGGCCACTGCGGAGTATATAATATAATACTGTGTGGGGGCCACTGTGGAGTATATAATATAATACGGTGTGGGGGCCACTGTGGAGTATATAATATAATACTGTGTGGGGGCCACTGTGGAGTATATAATATAATACTGTGTGGAGGCCACTGCAGAGTATATAATATAATACTGTGTGGAGGCCACTGTGGAGTATATAATATAATACTGTGTGGAGGCCACTGTGGAGTATATAATATAATACTGTGTGGAGGCCACTGTGGAGTATATAATATAATACTGTGTGGAGGCCACTGTGGAGTATATAATATAATACTGTGTGGAGGCCACTGTGGAGTATATAATATAATACTGTGTGGAGGCCACTGCAGAGTATATAATATAATACTGTGTGGAGGCCACTGTGGAGTATATAATATAATACTGTGTGGGGGCCACTGTGGAGTATATAATATAATACTGTGTGGGGGCCACTGTGGAGTATATAATATAATACTGTGTGGGGGCCACTGCGGAGTATATAATATAATACTGTGTGGGGGCCACTGTGGAGTATATAATATAATACTGTGTGGGGGCCACTGTGGAGTATATAATATAATACTGTGTGGGGGCCACTGCGGAGTATATAATATAATACTGTGTGGGGGGGCCACTGTGGAGTATATAATATAATACTGTGTGGGGGCCACTGTGGAGTATATAATATAATACTGTGTGGGGGCCACTGTGGAGTATATAATATAATACTATGTGGGGGCCACTGCGGAGTATATAATATAATACTGTGTGGGGGCCACTGTGGAGTATATAATATAATACTGTGTGGGGGCCACTGCGGAGTATATAATATAATACTGTGTGGGGGCCACTGCGGAGTATATAATATAATACTGTGTGGGGGGGCCACTGTGGAGTATATAATATAATACTGTGTGGAGGCCACTGCGGAGTATATAATACAATACTGTGGGGGGGGGCCACTGTGGAGTATATAATATAATACTGTGTGGGGGCCACTGTGGAGTATATAATATAACACTGTGTGGAGGCCACTGTGGAGTATATAATATAATACTGTGTGGAGGCCACTGCGGAGTATATAATACAATACTGTGGGGGGGGGGGCCACTGTGGAGTATATAATGTAATACTGTGTGGAGGCCACTGCAGAGTATATAATATAATACTGTGTGGAGGTCACTGCGGAGAATATAATATAATACTGTGTGGGGGCCACTGCGGAGTATATAATATAATACTGTGTGGGGGCCACTGTGGAGTATATAATATAATACTGTGTGGGGGGGCCACTGTGGAGTATATAATATAATACTGTGTGGGGGCCACTGTGGAGTATATAATATAATACTGTATGGGGGGGCACTGCGGAGTATATAATATAATACTGTGTGGGGGCCACTGCGGAGTATATAATATAATACGGTGTGGGGGCCACTGTGGAGTATATAATATAATACTGTGTGGGGGCCACTGTGGAGTATATAATATAATACTGTGTGGGGGCCACTGTGGAGTATATAATAAAATACTGTGTGGGGGCCACTGCGGAGTATATAATATAATACTGTGTGGGGGCCACTGTGGAGTATATAATATAATACCGTTTGGGGGCCACTGTGGAGTATATAATATATAATACTGTGTGGGGGCCACTGCGGAGTATATAATATAATACTGTGTGGGGGTCACTGCGGAGTATATAATATAATACCGTTTAAGGGCCACTGTGGAGTATATAATATAATACTGTGTGGGGGGGTGGCACTGTGGAGTTTATAATATAATACTGTGTGGGGGTCACTGCGGAGTATATAATATAATACCGTTTGGGGGCCACTGTGGAGTATATAATATATTACTGTGTGGGGGCCACTGCGGAGTATATAATATAATACTGTGTGGGGGCCACTGTGGAGTATATAATATAATACTGTGTGGGGGGGCCACTGAGGAATATATAATATAATACTGTGGGGGGGGGCACTGTGGAGTTTATAATATAATACTGTGTGGGGGCCACTGCGGAGTATATAATATAATACTGTGGGGGGGGGCACTGTGGAGTATATAATATAATACTGTGTGGGGACCACTGCGGAGTATATAATACAATACTGTGTGGGGGCCACTGTGGAGTATATAATAAAATACTGTGTGAAGGCCACTGCGGAGTATATAATATAATACTGTGTGGGGGCCACTGTGGAGTATATAATATAATACTGTGTGGGGGGGGCACTGTGGAGTTTATAATATAATACTGTGTGGGGGCCACTGCGGAGTATATAATATAATACTGTGGGGGGGGGGGCACTGTGGAGTATATAATATAATACTGTGTGGGGACCACTGCGGAGTATATAATACAATACTGTGTGGGGGCCACTGCGGAGTATACAATATAATACTGTGTGGGGGCCACTGTGGAGTGTATAATATAATACTGTGTGGGGGCCACTGCGGAGTATATAATATAATACTGTGGGGGGGGGCACTGTGGAGTATATAATATAATACTTTGTGGGGACCACTGCGGAGTATATAATCCAATACTGTGTGGGGGCCACTATGAAGTATATAATATAATACTGTGTGGAGGCCACTGCGGAGTATATAATATAATACTGTGGGGGGGGGGACTCTGTGGGTTTTATAATATAATACTGTGTGGGGGCCACTGCGGAGTATATAATATAATACTGTGGGGGAGGGGCACTGTGGAGTATATAATATAATACTGTGTGGGGGCCACTGTGGAGTATATAATATAATACTGTGTGGGGGCCACTGCGGAGTATATAATATAATACTGTGTGGGGGCCACTGCGGAGTATATAATATAATACTGTGGGGGAGGGGCACTGTGGAGTATATAATATAATACTGTGTGGGGGCCACTGTGGAGTATATAATATAATACCGTTTGGGGGCCACTGTGGAGTATATAATATAATACTGTGTGGGGGCCACTGCGGAGTATATAATATAATACTGTGTGGGGGCCACTGCGGAGTATATAATATAATACTGTGTGGGGGGGCCACTGTGGAGTATATAATATAATACTGTGTGGGGGGCCACTGTGGAGTATATAATATAATACTGTATGGGGGGGGCACTGCGGAGTATATAATATAATACTGTGTGGGGGCCACTGCGGAGTATATAATATAATACGGTGTGGGGGCCACTGTGGAGTATATAATATAATACTGTGTGGGGGCCACTGTGGAGTATATAATATAATACTGTGTGGAGGCCACTGCAGAGTATATAATACAATACTGTGTGGGGCCCACTGCAGAGTATATAATATAATACTGTGTGGGGGCCACTGTGGAGTATATAATAAAATACTGTGTGGGGGGCCACTGCGGAGTATATAATATAATACTGTGTGGGGGCCACTGTGGAGTATATAATATAATACCGTTTGGGGGCCACTGTGGAGTATATAATATATAATACTGTGTGGGGGCCACTGCGGAGTATATAATATAATACTGTGTGGGAGTCACTGCGGAGTATATAATATAATACCGTTTAAGGGCCACTGTGGAGTATATAATATAATACTGTGTGGGGGGGGTGGCACTGTGGAGTTTATAATATAATACTGTGTGGGGGTCACTGCGGAGTATATAATATAATACCGTTTGGGGGCCACTGTGGAGTATATAATATAATACCGTTTAAGGGCCACTGTGGAGTATATAATATAATACTGTGTGGGGGGGTGGCACTGTGGAGTTTATAATATAATACTGTGTGGGGGTCACTGCGGAGTATATAATATAATACCGTTTGGGGGCCACTGTGGAGTTTATAATATAATACTGTGTGGGGGCCACTGCGGAGTATATAATATAATACTGTGGGGGGGGGCACTGTGGAGTATATAATATAATACTGTGTGGGGACCACTGCGGAGTATATAATACAATACTGTGTGGGGGGCCACTGTGGAGTATATAATAAAATACTGTGTGGGGGGCCACTGCGGAGTATATAATATAATACTGTGTGGGGGCCACTGTGGAGTATATAATATAATACTGTGTGGGGGGGGCACTGTGGAGTTTATAATATAATACTGTGTGGGGGCCACTGCGGAGTATATAATACAATACTGTGTGGGGGCCACTGCGGAGTATACAATATAATACTGTGTGGGGGCCACTGCGGAGTATATAATATAATACTGTGGGGGGGGCACTGTGGAGTATATAATATAATACTGTGTGGGGACCACTGCGGAGTATATAATCCAATACTGTGTGGGGGCCACTGTGAAGTATATAATATAATACTGTGTGGGGGCCACTGCGGAGTATATAATACAATACTGTGTGGGGGCCACTGCGGAGTATACAATATAATACTGTGTGGGGGGCCACTGTGGAGTATATAATATATAATACTGTGTGGGGGGCCACTGCGGAGTATACAATATAATACTGTGTGGGGGGGCACTGTGGAGTTTATAATATAATACTGTGTGGGGGCCACTGCGGAGTATATAATATAATACTGTGGGGGGGGCACTGTGGAGTATATAATATAATACTGTGTGGGGACCACTGCGGAGTATATAATCCAATACTGTGTGGGGGCCACTGTGAAGTATATAATATAATACTGTGTGGGGGCCACTGTGAAGTATATAATATAATACTGTGGGGGGGGGGCACTGTGGGTTTTATAATATAATACTGTGTGGGGGCCACTGCGGAGTATATAATATAATACTGTGGGGGAGGGGCACTGTGGAGTATATAATATAATACTGTGTGGGGGCCACTGTGGAGTATATAATATAATACTGTGTGGGGGCCACTGTGGAGTATATAATATAATACTGTGGGGGGGGGCACTGTGGGTTTTATAATATAATACTGTGTGGGGGCCACTGCGGAGTATATAATATAATACTGTGGGGGAGGGGCACTGTGGAGTATATAATATAATACTGTGTGGGGGCCACTGTGGAGTATATAATATAATACTGTGTGGGGGCCACTGTGGAGTATATAATATAATACTGTGTGGGGGCCACTGCGGAGTATATAATATAATACTGTGTGGGGGCCACTGTGGAGTATATAATATAATACTGTGTGGGGGTCACTGCGGAGTATATAATATAATACTGTGGGGGAGGGGCACTGTGGAGTATATAATATAATACTGTGTGGGGGGCCACTGTGGAGTATATAATATAATACTGTGTGGGGACAACTGTGGAGTATATAATATAATACTGTGTGGGGGCCACTGCGGAGTATATAATATAATACTGTGTGGGGGCCACTGTGGAGTATATAATACAATACTGTGTGTGTGCCATTGTGGAGTATATAATATAATACTGTGTGGGGGCCACTGCGGAGTATATAATATAATACTGTGTGGGGGTCACTGCGGAGTATATAATATAAATACTGTGTGGGGGCCACTGCGGAGTATATAATATAATACTGTGTGGGGGTCACTGCGGAGTATATAATATAATACTGTTTGGGGGTCACTGCGGAGTATATAATATAATACTGTGGGGGGGGGGCACTGTGGGTTTTATAATATAATACTGTGTGGGGGCCACTGCGGAGTATATAATATAATACTGTGGGGGAGGGGCACTGTGGAGTATATAATATAATACTGTGTGGGGGCCACTGTGGAGTATATAATATAATACTGTGTGGGGGCCACTGTGGAGTATATAATATAATACTGTGTGGGGGCCACTGTGGAGTATATAATATAATACTGTGTGGGGGCCACTGCGGAGTAAATAATATAATACTGTGTGGGGGCCACTGTGGAGTATATAATATAATACTGTGTGGGGGCCACTGTGGAGTATATAATATAATACGGTGTGGAGGTCACTGCGGAGTACATTATATAATACTGTGTGGGGGCCACTGTGGAGTATATAATATAATACTGTGTGGGGGCCACTGTGGAGTATATAATACAATACTGTGTGGGGGCCACTGCGGAGTATATAATATAATACTGTGTGGGGGTCACTGCGGAGTATATAATATAATACTGTGTGGAGGCCACTGCGGAGTATATAATATAATACTGTGTGGGGGCCACTGTGGAGTATATAATACAATACTGTGTGGGGGCCACTGCGGAGTATATAATATAATACTGTGTGGGGGCCACTGTGGAGTATATAATGTAATACTGTGTGGGGTCACTGCGGAGTATATAATATAATACTGTGTGGGGGCCACTGTGGAGTATATAATATAATACTGTGTGGGGGCCACTGCGGAGTATATAATATAATACTGTGTGGGGGCCACTGTGGAGTATATAATACAATACTGTGTGTGTGCCATTGTGGAATATATAATATAATACTGTGTGGGGGTCACTGCGGAGTATATAATATAATACTGTGTGGGGGCCACTGTGGAGTATATAATATAATACTGTGTGGGGGCCACTGTGGAGTATATAATATAATACTGTGTGGGGGTCACTGCGGAGTATATAATATAATACTGTGTGGAGGTCACTGCGGAGAATATAATATAATACTGTGTGGGGGCCACTGCGGAGTATATAATATAATACTGTGTGGGGGCCACTGTGGAGTATATAATATAATACTGTGTGGGGGGGCCACTGTGGAGTATATAATATAATACTGTGTGGGGGCCACTGTGGAGTATATAATATAATACTGTATGGGGGGGCACTGCGGAGTATATAATATAATACTGTGTGGGGGCCACTGCGGAGTATATAATATAATACGGTGTGGGGGCCACTGTGGAGTATATAATATAATACTGTGTGGGGGCCACTGTGGAGTATATAATATAATACTGTGTGGAGGCCACTGCAGAGTATATAATACAATACTGTGTGGGGCCCACTGCAGAGTATATAATATAATACTGTGTGGGGGCCACTGTGGAGTATATAATAAAATACTGTGTGGGGGCCACTGCGGAGTATATAATATAATACTGTGTGGGGGCCACTGTGGAGTATATAATATAATACCGTTTGGGGGCCACTGTGGAGTATATAATATATAATACTGTGTGGGGGCCACTGCGGAGTATATAATATAATACTGTGTGGGGGTCACTGCGGAGTATATAATATAATACCGTTTAAGGGCCACTGTGGAGTATATAATATAATACTGTGTGGGGGGGGTGGCACTGTGGAGTTTATAATATAATACTGTGTGGGGGTCACTGCGGAGTATATAATATAATACCGTTTGGGGGCCACTGTGGAGTATATAATATATTACTGTGTGGGGGCCACTGCGGAGTATATAATATAATACTGTGTGGGGGCCACTGCGGAGTATATAATATAATACTGTGGGGGGGGGCACTGTGGAGTATATAATATAATACTGTGTGGGGACCACTGCGGAGTATATAATACAATACTGTGTGGGGGCCACTGTGGAGTATATAATAAAATACTGTGTGAAGGCCACTGCGGAGTATATAATATAATACTGTGTGGGGGCCACTGTGGAGTATATAATATAATACTGTGTGGGGGGGGGCACTGTGGAGTTTATAATATAATACTGTGTGGGGGCCACTGCGGAGTATATAATATAATACTGTGGGGGGGGGGCACTGTGGAGTATATAATATAATACTGTGTGGGGACCACTGCGGAGTATATAATACAATACTGTGTGGGGGCCACTGCGGAGTATACAATATAATACTGTGTGGGGGCCACTGTGGAGTGTATAATATAATACTGTGTGGGGGCCACTGCGGAGTATATAATATAATACTGTGGGGGGGGGCACTGTGGAGTATATAATATAATACTTTGTGGGGACCACTGCGGAGTATATAATCCAATACTGTGTGGGGGCCACTGTGAAGTATATAATATAATACTGTGTGGAGGCCACTGCGGAGTATATAATATAATACTGTGGGGGGGGGGGACTCTGTGGGTTTTATAATATAATACTGTGTGGGGGCCACTGCGGAGTATATAATATAATACTGTGGGGGAGGGGCACTGTGGAGTATATAATATAATACTGTGTGGGGGCCACTGTGGAGTATATAATATAATACTGTGTGGGGGCCACTGCGGAGTATATAATATAATACTGTGTGGGGGCCACTGCGGAGTATATAATATAATACTGTGGGGGAGGGGCACTGTGGAGTATATAATATAATACTGTGTGGGGGCCACTGTGGTAGTATATAATATAATACCGTTTGGGGGCCACTGTGGAGTATATAATATAATACTGTGTGGGGGCCACTGCGGAGTATATAATATAATACTGTGTGGGGGCCACTGCGGAGTATATAATATAATACTGTGTGGGGGGGCCACTGTGGAGTATATAA
This sequence comes from Leptodactylus fuscus, assembly GCF_031893055.1. Taxonomy (NCBI): domain Eukaryota; kingdom Metazoa; phylum Chordata; class Amphibia; order Anura; family Leptodactylidae; genus Leptodactylus; species Leptodactylus fuscus. Next base: position 272,678 of record NW_027440757.1, on the reverse strand, counting down.
TATAATACTGTGTGTGGGCCACTGTGGAGTATATAATATAATACTGTATGGGGGGGCACTGCGGAGTATAGAATATAATACTGTGTGGGGGCCACTGCGGAGTATATAATATAATACGGTGTGGGGGCCACTGTGGAGTATATAATATAATACTGTGTGGGGGCCACTGTGGAGTATATAATATAATACTGTGTGGAGGCCACTGCAGAGTATATAATACAATACTGTGTGGGGCCCACTGCAGAGTATATAATATTAATACTGTGTGGGGGCCACTGTGGAGTATATAATAAAATACTGTGTGGGGGCCACTGCGGAGTATATAATATAATACTGTGTGGGGGCCACTGTGGAGTATATAATATAATACCGTTTGGGGGCCACTGTGGAGTATATAATATATAATACTGTGTGGGGGCCACTGCGGAGTATATAATATAATACTGTGTGGGAGTCACTGCGGAGTATATAATATAATACCGTTTAAGGGCCACTGTGGAGTATATAATATAATACTGTGTGGGGGGGGTGGCACTGTGGAGTTTATAATATAATACTGTGTGGGGGTCACTGCGGAGTATATAATATAATACCGTTTGGGGGCCACTGTGGAGTATATAATATAATACCGTTTAAGGGCCACTGTGGAGTATATAATATAATACTGTGTGGGGGGGGTGGCACTGTGGAGTTTATAATATAATACTGTGTGGGGGTCACTGCGGAGTATATAATATAATACCGTTTGGGGGGCCACTGTGGAGTTTATAATATAATACTGTGTGGGGGCCACTGCGGAGTATATAATATAATACTGTGGGGGGGGGCACTGTGGAGTATATAATATAATACTGTGTGGGGGACCACTGCGGAGTATATAATACAATACTGTGTGGGGGGCCACTGTGGAGTATATAATAAAATACTGTGTGGGGGCCACTGCGGAGTATATAATATAATACTGTGTGGGGGCCACTGTGGAGTATATAATATAATACTGTGTGGGGGGGGCACTGTGGAGTTTATAATATAATACTGTGTGTGGGCCACTGCGGAGTATATAATATCAATACTGTGTGGGGGCCACTGCGGAGTATACAATATAATACTGTGTGGGGGCCACTGCGGAGTATATAATATAATACTGTGGGGGGGGCACTGTGGAGTATATAATATAATACTGTGTGGGGACCACTGCGGAGTATACAATATAATACTGTGTGGGGGGGCACTGTGGAGTATATAATATAATACTGTGTGGGGGCCACTGTGGAGTATATAATATAATACTGTGTGGGGGCCACTGTGGAGTATATAATACAATACTGTGTGGGGCCACTGCGGAGTATATAATATAATACTGTGTGGGGGTCACTGCGGAGTATATAATATAAATACTGTGTGGGGGCCACTGCGGAGTATATAAATATAATACTGTGTGGGGGTCACTGCGGAGTATATAATATAATACTGTTTGGGGGTCACTGCGGAGTATATAATATATAATACTGTGGGGGGGGCACTGTGGGTTTTATAATATAATACTGTGTGGGGGCCACTGCGGAGTATATAATATAATACTGTGGGGGAGGGGCACTGTGGAGTATATAATATAATACTGTGTGGGGGCCACTGTGGAGTATATAATATAATACTGTGTGGGGGCCACTGTGGAGTATATAATATAATACTGTGTGGGGGCCACTGTGGAGTATATAATATAATACTGTGTGGGGGCCACTGCGGAGTAAATAATATAATACTGTGTGGGGGCCACTGTGGAGTATATAATATAATACTGTGTGGGGGCCACTGTGGAGTATATAATATAATACGGTGTGGAGGTCACTGCGGAGTACATTATATAATACTGTGTGGGGGCCACTGTGGAGTATATAATATAATACTGTGTGGGGGCCACTGTGGAGTATATAATATAATACTGTGTGGGGGGGGGCACTGTGGAGTATATAATATAATACTGTGTGGGGGCCACTGCGGAGTATATAATATAATACTGTTGTGGGGGCCACTGTGGAGTATATAATACAATACTGTGTGGGGGCCACTGCGGAGTATATAATATAATACTGTGTGGGGGTCACTGCGGAGTATATAATATAATACTGTGTGGAGGCCACTGCGGAGTATATAATATAATACTGTGTGGGGGCCACTGTGGAGTATATAATACAATACTGTGTGGGGGGCCACTGCGGAGTATATAATATAATACTGTGTGGGGGCCACTGTGGAGTATATAATGTAATACTGTGTGGGGTCACTGCGGAGTATATAATATAATACTGTGTGGGGGCCACTGTGGAGTATATAATATAATACTGTGTGGGGGCCACTGCGGAGTATATAATATAATACTGTGTGGGGGCCACTGTGGAGTATATAATACAATACTGTGTGTGTGCCATTGTGGAATATATAATATAATACTGTGTGGGGGTCACTGCGGAGTATATAATATAATACTGTGTGGGGGCCACTGTGGAGTATATAATATAATACTGTGTGGGGGCCACTGTTGGAGTATATAATATAATACTGTGTGGGGGTCACTGCGGAGTATATAATATAATACTGTGTGGAGGTCACTGCGGAGAATATAATATAATACTGTGTGGGGGCCACTGCGGAGTATATAATATAATACTGTGTGGGGGCCACTGTGGAGTATATAATATAATACTGTGTGGGGGGGCCACTGTGGAGTATATAATATAATACTGTGTGGGGGCCACTGTGGAGTATATAATATAATACTGTATGGGGGGCCACTGCGGAGTATATAATATAATACGGTGTGGGGGCCACTGTGGAGTATATAATATAATACTGTGTGGGGGCCACTGTGGAGTATATAATATAATACTGTGTGGAGGCCACTGCAGAGTATATAATACAATACTGTGTGGGGCCCACTGCAGAGTATATAATATAATACTGTGTGGGGGCCACTGTGGAGTATATAATAAAATACTGTGTGGGGGCCACTGCGGAGTATATAATATAATACTGTGTGGGGGGCCACTGTGGAGTATATAATATAATACCGTTTGGGGGCCACTGTGGAGTATATAATATATAATACTGTGTGGGGGCCACTGCGGAGTATATAATATAATACTGTGTGGGGGTCACTGCGGAGTATATAATATAATACCGTTTAAGGGCCACTGTGGAGTATATAATATAATACTGTGTGGGGGGGTGGCACTGTGGAGTTTATAATATAATACTGTGTGGGGGTCACTGCGGAGTATATAATATAATACCGTTTGGGGGCCACTGTGGAGTATATAATATATTACTGTGTGGGGGCCACTGCGGAGTATATAATATAATACTGTGTGGGGGCCACTGTGGAGTATATAATATAATACTGTGTGGGGGGGGCCACTGAGGAATATTATAATATAATACTGTGGGGGGGGGCACTGTGGAGTTTATAATATAATACTGTGTGGGGGCCACTGCGGAGTATATAATATAATACTGTGGGGGGGGGCACTGTGGAGTATATAATATAATACTGTGTGGGGACCACTGCGGAGTATATAATACAATACTGTGTGGGGGCCACTGTGGAGTATATAATAAAATACTGTGTGAAGGCCACTGCGGAGTATATAATATAATACTGTGTGGGGGCCACTGTGGAGTATATAATATAATACTGTGTGGGGGGGGCACTGTGGAGTTTATAATATAATACTGTGTGGGGGCCACTGCGGAGTATATAATATAATACTGTGGGGGGGGGCACTGTGGAGTATATAATATAATACTGTGTGGGGACCACTGCGGAGTATATAATACAATACTGTGTGGGGGCCACTGCGGAGTATACAATATAATACTGTGTGGGGGCCACTGTGGAGTGTATAATATAATACTGTGTGGGGGCCACTGCGGAGTATATAATATAATACTGTGGGGGGGGGCACTGTGGAGTATATAATATAATACTTTGTGGGGACCACTGCGGAGTATATAATCCAATACTGTGTGGGGGCCACTGTGAAGTATATAATATAATACTGTGTGGAGGCCACTGCGGAGTATATAATATAATACTGTGGGGGGGGGGACTCTGTGGGTTTTATAATATAATACTGTGTGGGGGCCACTGCGGAGTATATAATATAATACTGTGGGGGAGGGGCACTGTGGAGTATATAATATAATACTGTGTGGGGGCCACTGTGGAGTATATAATATAATACTGTGTGGGGGCCACTGCGGAGTATATAATATAATACTGTGTGGGGGCCACTGCGGAGTATATAATATAATACTGTGGGGGAGGGGCACTGTGGAGTATATAATATAATACTGTGTGGGGGCCACTGTGGAGTATATAATATAATACCTGTTTGGGGGCCACTGTGGAGTATATAATATAATACTGTGTGGGGGCCACTGCGGAGTATATAATATAATACTGTGTGGGGGCCACTGCGGAGTATATAATATAATACTGTGTGGGGGGGCCACTGTGGAGTATATAATATAATACTGTGTGGGGGCCACTGTGGAGTATATAATATAATACTGTATGGGGGGGCACTGCGGAGTATATAATATAATACTGTGTGGGGGCCACTGCGGAGTATATAATATAATACGGTGTGGGGA